>NC_136274.1:2756977-3009477 GCF_964187855.1 Myxine glutinosa
TAGAATCTTATTTAAATATGCTAATCCTATGTTTTCTGGGTCAAGAAACCCATTGGTGGGATCATTAGACTTCTAATCCTAACACTTGCTTCACTTTTAGGACTTTCCAGATGTTAGTGATACAAAAAATATTCCGCTCACATCTTCCGACCTATAAACTTTTCATTGAATATGCCTATTCCATGTTCAATCTGATACTAACAAGGCTGCTTTCTTGCTTCATAAACCCATACCTATAACTTCAAAGGACTTGCAATATCATGTATTATGTAATACAGTTATAATAATAATAATAATAATAATACATTTATTTTATATAGCGCTTTTCAAGAAGCCCAAAGACGCTTTGACAGAGTACAAAAAAACAAGTGCAAAAAGACAAAAATCAACAGGTAAATAAATCAAAGCAAAAGGAAGGAGAAGAGATAGTCAGGGGTTAAGTGCTGTGGGTTAAATGTTGAATGCAGTGTTGAACAGGTGGGTGTTGAGTGATGTTTTGAATGTGGTGAGTGAGGAGGAGTCTCTGATGGTGTGAGGTAGTGAGTTCCAGAGGGTGGGAGCAGCGATGGAGAAGGCCCTGTCCCCCCAGGATCTGAATTTGGTCCGCATGGGGGGGGGGGGTCAGGAGGTTGGTACCAGCAGAGCGGAGGTTGCGGGTGGGAGTGTGTCTGGAGAGGAGGTCACTCAGGTAGGATGGGGCCAGGTTATGGAGGGCTTTGTAGGTCAAGAGGAGGATTTTGTACTGGATTCTCTGGGGGATGGGGAGCCAGTGAAGCTTGTAAAGGACGGGGGTGATGTGGTCACGGGTCCGGGAATGGGTGAGTAGACGGCCAGCGGAGTTCTGAATGTATTGGAGTTTATTGATGATTATTGAGGGTGAACCAAAGAGGAGGCTGTTGCAGTAGTCCAGACGGGAGGTGATGAAGGCGTGGATGAGGGTTTCTGCAGCCATGGAGGAGAGGGATGGACGGAGACGGGCGATGTTTTTCAGGTGAAAGAAGGCTGTCTTTGTGATCTGTTTAGTGTATTTGTCGAAGGAGAGGGTTTGGTCAAAGATGATGCCAAGATTCCGGATGTGAGGGGAGGTGGATACTGGGAAACCGTCGATGTTGAGGGCAAAGTTATGGGTGGATTTGGTGAGCGTTTTTGGGCCAATGATGATTATTTCAGATTTATCATAGTTAAGTTTGAGGAAGTTGATTTGAAGCCAGGATTTTATTTCAGTGATGCAGTTTGTCAGGATAGAGTGGGTGGCGGTGGAGATGGACTTGGTGGAGATGAAAAGCTGGATGTCATCGGCGAAGCAGTGGAATTGGAGACCATGACGGCGGATTAAGTGACCAAGGGGGGACAGGTACAGGATGAAGAGGAGGGGGCCAAGAACTGAACCTTGGGGGACACCCTGGGGGAGGGGAGCAGTGGGGGATTTGCAGTTATTGATGGAGATGAACTGGCGTCTGTCGGAGAGGTATGATTTGATCAGAGAGAGGGCAGTGCCGGTAATGTTAAAGGTGGTTTCAAGTCGGGTGAGGAGGATGGTGTGATTGATGGTGTCAAAGGCGGCGCTGAGGTCGAGGAGGATGAGAATGTTGAGTTTGCCAGCATCAGAGGAGAGGAGAAGGTCGTTGGTGATTTTGAGGAGAGCAGTTTCAGTACTGTGGTTGGAGCGGCATCCGGATTGGAATGTTTCATACAGGTTATTGGCAGAGAGGTGATGTTTAAGTTGAGTGGCTACAGCGCATTCCAAAACTTTTGACAGAAAGGGTAGGTTGGAGATGGGTCTGAAGTTGTTTAGGATGTCAGGGTTGAGTCCAGGTTTTTTCAGAATGGGGGTAACAGCAGCAATTTTGAGGGATGGTGGGACGATGCCTGTAGACAGGGAAGATTTTATTGTTGCAGTGATAAGTGGAGAGAGAGCAGGAAGGGAGGCCTTGACAAAGTTGGAGGGGATGGGGTCAAGAGTGCAGGTGGCAGTTTTCATTCCTATGAGGAGTTCAGAGAGGTCAGTAGGGGAGACTGGGGAGAACTGAGACAGGGGTTGGCAGGATAAGGGGGGGGCAGGTGGTTTGAGGGGGAGCAGGTGCGGTGGTGGTTAAGCTGCTGTAGATGTTGTCAATTTTGCTTTGGAAGAATGAAAGGAAGGAGATGCAGTTGTCTACTGTGAATGACTGGGTGGTGGTGTCCAGGGGGCTGAGGAGTTTGTTTATTGTAGAGAAGAGTGCTTTTGGGTTTCCAGAGCCAGAGTGGATAATTTGAGAGTAGTAGGCGGAGCAGGCGTGGGAGAGGGCATCTTTGTAGTGTTGTAGGTGGTCCTTGTAGGCTTGGGAGTGAATTGTGAGACCTGTTTTATTACGGAGTCTTTCAAGTTGGTGAGCATGAGTTTTCATCAGGCGGAGTTCTGGGGTAAACCAGGGAGCAGAATGGGTGAAAGAAACTGTTTTGGTTTTCACGGGCACAAGCTGGTCAAGGCAGGAGGAGAGAGTGTGGCTGTAGTAGTCAGTGAGGTCAGAAGGGGTGTGGAGGTCAACGAAGGGAGAAGTGGACATTTTTTCAGAGAGGGTGGATGAGAATGAGGTAGGTGAAAGAGCGTTTAGCTTACGGAAATTGATAGTGCGATAATGCCTTGGTGCTGGGGTGGGGATGTTGATGGTCATAGTGATGGCTAAGTGGTCAGAGAGGGTGAGGTCGGAGCCAGAGAGATGGTGCAAAATTAATCCAGTAGAGCAGACAAGGTCCAGAGTGTGCCCACGGTTATGGGTAGGAAAGTTGACATGTTGAGTGAGGTTAAAGCAGGTGAGTAAATCAGTGAAGTCAGTGGTTATTGTGGAGTCAGTGGAGTCCATGTGGATATTGAAATCACCGACGAGGAGGATTGAGGGGGAGAGGGAACAGAGCTGTGTCAGAAAGTAGAAGTCATACAGGAATGATGGGTGTGATTTGGGAGGGCGGTAGACGACAGCCATGACTGACTGTGTGTGACCAGAGAGTTTAAAAGCCAGGTGTTCGAATGATGGAGCAGATGAGATGGAGATGAGGCTGGTCTTGATGTCCTGTCGGTGAATTACGGCAATTCCACCACCTCGGCCCTCCGAGCGTGGTTTATTGATGTAAGAATATCCATTGGGTGTCGTGAGGTTGAGTGAGAAGTAGTCCAGAGGTTGTTGCCAGGTTTCAGTGAGACAGAGAAAGTCCAGTTTATTTTCCAGAATGTAGTCGTTCAGGATGAGGCTTTTGTTGTTGAGGGACCGGGTATTGAACAGGGTGAGCTTGATGTTGCTTTGTTATATCTTGTGTTATATCACAAATATGAAGACAATGGTTTTCAATCACCTTTGTTTGTTGCTTTTCTATAATCCTGAGCACTATTTTGAGGCCTTCATTGGATTCCTTGACCCAGAAAACATAGGATTAGCATATTTAATTAAGTTTATAGGTTGACTAGAAGCCGAGATAGCGCAAAATACAGACTTGGCATTTAATGTGGAATAAAAAAAATTTCTTGACTTGAGTTTACTTTCTGAACTCAGTATATCAATCTGGTGAGTTTATTTTACCCTTCGGTGATGTCTTTGTTGAAAGAACCATGTCACTGATTGTCTTTCGCAGCGAGAAGTCAATAACAGGATTATATCACAGGTGGCGTGACAAAATGTAAGGACAGGTACATTTGACGATTGGCTTCACAATCGGGTATATAAGGGTTGTTGCGTTCTGTATTAGTGGAAAACAACTGCTGCACATCTACAAAAGTTATTACCACTTCCTCTGGAGATGGTCCGTCAACTTGACAATGCTGTTTGTCATGGAGTGGTGGCTTTACGAAATTCTGGCATGAAACAGCGTGCTATTGCTCGGCAGTATGGCATCACTCAAGGTCAGGTGTCAAAGATCCTGAAACGAAATGCTCAGAGGGGTGTCCCTACTCCAATACCGAGGCCAGGATGTCCACGCAGAACCACAAGGAGAGATGATCGCCAGCTGCACCGGTTAGTCGGCAATGGCCGTACCAAGTCAGCTAATCGGCTTAGGGCTGAGTGGCATCAACTGACAAATGTGCCTGTATCCAGAAGCCTAGTCAACTAACGACTGGTTCAAGCAGGCTATCGTGCCAGGCATCCCCTGAGAAAGCCACGCCTGACCAGACAACACAGCCAGCACCGATTGCAGTGGGCCAGAGAGCACCGTCAATGGCAGCCAGGACACTGGAATCAAGTGACCTTCAGTGACGAGTCTAGATTTCTGGTCTATCGTCAAGATGGCCGCATCCGAGTGCGCAGACAAGTGCATGAAGCCCACAACGAAGATTGTATAGTGCCAAGAGTCCAAGCTGGAGGTGGTGGGGTGACCGTTTGGGCTGCTTTTCATGCAGGGGGCAAAACTGACCTGCTTGTTCTGAATGGAAACCTGAACCAGTTCAAGTACAGGGTCATTCTGGAAGAAACATTGCTTCCATTTGCTCGTGCAGCCTTTCAAGGAAACTTTGTCTTCAAAGATGACAATGCACGGCCTCATCGTGCTCGCATGATCCAACACTTTCTTGCTGACCGTGGTGTAGAGCATATGAAGTGGCCTGCCATGTCTCCGGATATGAATCCGATAGAGAACCTGTGGGCAGAATTAACGCGTCAAATCGACAACCTGGACCAGCAGCCGACCTCTGTGCGTGAATTGCAGCAGACTATTGTCACTGCATGGCAAGCGATTCCTGTCCAAACCTTGGCAAATCTCGTGAACAGCATGCCTCGACGTGTACGTGCTCTCCTGAATGCTCGTGGGGGTTACACGAAGTACTGAACTGTAATTTTACTGTCCGTAATCCCAGTCATAATTTAGCTTTTGTTTTTGTTGAATTTTTTTTTTTGCTAGTGTGCAAAATAGAGAGATACTTCTGGAAAACGTACAGAAGTTTAACACAGTACTGTCCATGAATTGAGTTCGATATCAGTTTGCATCACTTTCAAGGATCAATTTATTTGCTTCGAAATGTCAAATGTGGTTTTTGTTTCTTTTAAAGGTCACATTAACAAAATCTAGAATAATTTCAACATAATTCCAATGAACTTTTGGTTCTAAGTCATCTTGAAAAGTAAGTTCACCCACACAAAAAAAATATTCCATATTAAATGCCAAGTCTCTATATGTATTTTATGGTGGCCATTTTGAAAATCCAAAATGGCGGCCATGTAGGTGTCTGTGCAAATGCCAACATTGATTTTCGGATTCTCCATGTTCTGATGATTCCAAAAATGTTCAGGTTTGCGAATCTCCCAAAATTTTGAACGAAGTTATATTTGTTAACATAGTGAACCTGACTATACTGTACTGTATATACTTTACAGGATGTACCTGCAGTGACAGGTAACCACATGACAAATCGTCATAGGGATTTCAGGGCAGAGTCAAAAACATAATGAGAAACATCCGGTACAGGTGATCAAACTTTGGAATTATTCATTAGCAGGTACCAATTGTAGTGAGTGGGGTAGCACAACAGCTGGAGCTTTGTTTGTGTGACGTATGCAACATCTAGACCTCACCGTCGACAACATTTAACAAGCGGATACGGATGTACACGTCACTTCCAGGTTGGTGGGCCCGGGAAGTGTTGTGCTTGCCGCTGCGACAATAAAAGCCACTCTGAATTGAGCTGAATTGGTGTTCTTTTGTTGGAACAACACATGGAGACGAGGATAAACCTTCGGTGGAAACTTTAATTGCCCATGGCATTCACCCAGTTCGTGAAATTCTCCGATTTTTTTTTGGTTTCCTGCTTCTTCACGAAGGAATCCATGATGACGTCATATGGTCGCATCGATGAATTCAACGCCCATGGAGGTGATTGGAAGACGTATGTTGAATGATTGGAGTTCTATTTCAATGGTATCTCAGGCGAGCGACAGATGAAAGCAGTCCTACTGTCGGTATGTGGTGTAGAGACGTTCACGTTGTTGAAGAATTTGGCCATGCCAAGGTCCATTAGGGACCTGAAATATTCGGAACTTGTGGGAGCTCTAATGGATTACTGCAACCCAACTCTGTCAGTTATTGTCCAACATTTCATTTTCTATATGAACCATCAGGCAACAGGACAGTCAATTTCCGAATTTATTGCAGAGCTTAAGAAGCTTTGACACTTCTCCGAGTTTGGTGACGCACTGGAGGACATGCTGCGGGACCTGCTTGTTGTTGGTGTTGCGGACGATCGCGTACGGCACCGCCTGTTAGCTAAACTGACATTGAAATTTACGACAGCCAAGGACATTGCCATTGCCATTGCCATGGATAGTGCAGACCAAAACGTTGCTGACATCAGCATCGCTCACTCTTCATACGGTCAAGCACAGACCAACAGCACCATCAATCGTGTCGAACAACCTTCATCACAGAGACGGAAAAATGAATCCCAGACCCGGACGTCCATCACAAATGAGTTATGGGAGCAACAGGTGTCATCACTGTGATGGTAGGCATTCGCCAGATGAATGTCGCTACAAAAATGCCACGTGCCATTTCTGCCACAAGAGTGGCCATATCGCTCCAGCTTGTCTCTTTTGCAAACATAAAGAGAAAGCGGGTGGTACAAAGGCACACCTCATTGGTTCGGAGTTGTTTGCTGATGAGGCAACGTCTGCTTCTGGTGATACCTCCGAGATGCACTATGCACATCACATATTTAATGTCTTCTCTAAAAACAGAGCAGAACCTCTGCTGGCTCTCGTCAGTATCGACATTTGGAAATGGAGGTTGACACAGGTGCCGCTGTTTCGCTCTTCAGCCGAGCTGTTTTCAACAACCTGTGGCGTGAACCTCACCGACCCAAATAGCACCGGACGTCCCATCTGCTCTCTCCCTACACTGGTGAACAGATCAAACCCTGTGGAACTTGTGACGTCAACATGACTTACAGCAATTGTGAGTTCAACCTAGCCCTGATCGTCATCACAGGTGATGGACCATCATTACTCGGTCAGAACTGGTTGGAGATAATTGAACTCGACTGGAAGCAGATTCATCAATTTCATGCAACCAACGCATCAAAACCACTTGAAGCAGTCCTGGCCAGATATCCAGACATCTTCAGCAATGAGCTCGGTACTTTGCATGGTTACTGCGCCAACCTCAACATTGACAAAAATGCTAAACCGATTTTCTGCAAGGCTCGACCAGTTCCTTTTACTCTGCATGAAAAAGGTGACAAAGAGCTTGATCGACTCCAGGAACTTGGGCTCATTGAGCCAGTTCAATACTAAAATTGGGCTGCACCTGTTGTCTCCGTTGTCAAAGCTGATCAGTCTATTCGTCTTTGTGGTGACTATAAAATGACAGTCAACAGATGCTCAGCACTAGACAACTATCCAATCCCATGGATTGATGATTTGTATGCTAAGTTGAGTGGAGGCCAAAGTTTCCTCAAACTAGACCTCAAGTCACCATATCCTCAACTTCTTCTCGAGGAAGATTCAAAGAAATACCTGACAATCAACATGCACCGTGGCCTGTACAAATACCACTGACTGAGTTTTGGGGTGAAGTCTGCCCCAGGGATATATCAGCGGTGTATGGACAGTTTGTTTGCTGCAGAACGGCACGTTGCGGTTTATCAGGATGATATCCTGGTCACCGGATCAACAGAAGCCGAGCATCTACACAACCTAGAGGGAGTCTTGAAAAAGCTATCGGATTCCGGGCCTCCATTTAAGGCTCGACAAGTGTGAGTTATGGCACCGTCAGTAACATATCTGGGCCACAGAATTGATGCTCAAGGCCTACGTCCAACCAATGATAAAGTCAGAACGATCAAGGATGCACCAGGTCCAAGAGACGTGACGGAACTGAAGGCCTACCTCGGCATGCTGCAGTACTACAGCCGCTACATCCCAAACATATCCAATGTTTTGGGTCCTCTCTATCACCTGCTGAAGAAAGGAGTCTCATGGAACTGGGGTACAACACAACAAGCAGCTTTCCAGAAGTCAAAGGACCTGCTCCAAGCATCAAACGTACTAGTTCACTATGATCCTGATAAGGACATCGTACTGACGTGTGATGCTAGTACGTACCGTGTGGGGGCAGTGCTGCCTCATGTTATGCCTGAAGGTTCAGAGAAACCATTGGCATTTGCCTCCAGGACATTATCTCTTGCAGAAAAGAATTATAGTCAGTTAGACAAGGAAGGTTTAGGAATCATCTTTAGAGTCAAAAAGTTCCACCAATACCTATTTGGACGACGCTTTGTTGTCTATACTGATCACAACCCACTGATTAGCCTGTTTGGTCCAACCAAGGCAACATCCGACACGTTACCACCCAGGATTATACGATGGTCGTTGCTACTCGCTGCTTACGACTACCTCATTCAGTATAAACCCTGATATGCCATTGCCAACGGAGATGCCATGAGCCGTCTACCATTGCCCGATTTTGTCGCCAACCCACCGTTACCTGGCAGTGTGATTGCCTTGATGGATCATCTGAAGGACGGTCAACAATATTTGCACCTACACAAGACGTGATCCAGTTCTTTCAAGAGTTATCCAAGCCATACAGTTTGGATGACAATCACTACCTTTTTGCAATCACTACCTGCCTATGTTCCTTACGTGGCACATAAAAATGAACTTAGCGTGGACAGCGGTTGCATATTGTGGGGATGCTGCATAGTGATTCTGCAACATCTGCGTTCCAGGGTAATGGAGGAACTTCATGAGTGTCATCCTGGAATAGTCCAGACAAAGTCACTGGCTAGGATTTATGTATGGTGGCCAAATCTAGACACCGATATTGAACAGTGTGTTCAACATTGCTATCCCTGCCAAAGCACCAGGAATGCACTAGCGGAGGCACTGCTGCATCCCTGGGCATGGCCCACCGAACCCTGGCATCGACTTCATCTAGACTATGCTGGACCAATGAATGGTCAGATGCTACTAATCATCATTGATGCCCACTCAAAGTGGATTGACGCTTACACAACACATGGCACTACATCAGCTGGAACAATAGAGAAACTGAGACGTTGTTTTTCTACACACGGCTTGCCCAGAGTTATCATTAGTGATAATGGCAAATGTTTCTCGAGCTCGGAATTCGCCGAATTCACACGCAGGAATGGTATCAGATACACATTTGTCAGTCCACAACACCAAGCTTCCAATGGCCTGGCTGAACGTTCAGTTGGAGTCAAGTCCGGACTACGCAAACTGCAGGACAGAAACCTTGAAACCAGGCTCTCGTGTCTGCTCCTAAAGTATCGTACTACACCTCATGGTACAACTGGAGTACCACCATCAGAATTCGATGAAACGCCACCTAAGGACCAACCTCGACCGTCTGAATCCAGATATGGCTTCTCGAGTTTACCAGAGCCAACTTAACCAGACGTTGCATCAGGACAAGTCAGCAACGAGCCGCTCACTTCACACCGGGGATCCAGTGTTCTCCGGCAACTTTGGTGCAGGCGCTGTTTGGTTGCCTGGCGATGTCATAGACAAACCTGGGCTACTGTCGCATACAATACGCTTGCATGATGGGCGGGTTGTCCGTCGACACCAGCACCATGTTGTCTATCGTCTCTGCAGCCCCAGCGGACCTCCAATATTGCCTGTCGTTATGCCGGAGCCTGAACAGCAACAATCCATTGTTGTGCCTGCACCTGGGAATGTCATACCTCTAATGGGCGTCTCTGATCCACTCATGCCTAAAATTGATGCTGCCGTTCTACCTGCAGGCAGCGATGATGCCTCTCCTGCACACCTGTCACATAGCTCATCCAGAAACAGCAACACAAACTCTCCTGCACACCTCCCATGCAGCTCATCCAGAAACAGTGACACCAACTCTCCTGCACACCTGCCAGGCCTATCAACCAGAATCAGGAACCGCCCTGATCGTATGGACCTATAGATGTGGCAGTCACAGTCATCTTGTTGCATAAGCGTAGTTCGCCCTTGACTCTTCAAGTTGGTTATTCTAGTTTTCCTAAACTTCAAGTTGGTTATTCTAGTTTTCCTAAACTTCAAGTTGTGTTTTTAGTTTTTCTAAACTTCAAGTTGTGTTGGTTTAGTTTTCCTAAACTTCAAGTTGTGTTGTTGTAGTTTTCCTAAACTTCAAGTTGTGTTGTTGTAGTTCTTCTAAACTTCAAGTTGTGTTATTCTAGTTTTCCTAAACTTCAAGTTGTGTTTTTAGTTTTTCTAAACTTAAAGTTGTGTTGTTTTAGTTTTCCTAAACTTCAAGTTGGTTATTCTAGTTTTCCTGAACTTAAAGTTTTGTTGTTTTATTTTTCCTAAATTTCAAGTTGGTTATTCTAGTTTTCCTAAACGTCAAGTTGGTTATTCTAGTTTTCTTAAACTTGAAGGTTGTGTTGTTTTACTTTTCCTAAAGTTAAAGTTGTGTTGTTTCAGTTTTCCTAAACTTCAAGTTGTGTTGTTTTAGTTTTCCTCAACTTCAAGTTGGTTATTCTAATTTTTCTAAACTTCAAGTTGTGTTGTTTTAGTTTTCCTCAACTTCAAGTTGGTTATTCTAGGTTTCCTAAAGTTCAAGTTGGTTATTCTAGTTTTTCTAAACTTCAAGTTGTGTTGTTGTAGTTTTCCTAAACTTCAAGTTGTGTTGTGGTAGTTTTTCCAAACTTCAAGTTGTGTTGTTTTAGTTTTCCTAAACTTCAAGTTGTGTTGTTGTAGTTTTTCAAACTTCAAGTTGTGTTGTTTTAGTTTTTCTAAACTTCAAGTTGTGTTGTTTTAGTTTTCCTAAACTTCAAGTTGTGTTGTTGTAGTTTTCCTGAACTTCAAGTTGTGTTGTTTCAGTTTTCCTAAACTTCAAGTTGTGTTGTTTTAGTTTTCCTAAACTTCAAGTTGGTTATTCTAGTTTTCCTAAACTTCAAGTTGGTTATTCTAATTTTCCTAAACTTCAAGTTGGTTATTCTAGTTTTCCTGAACTTCAAGTTGTGTTGTTGTAGTTTTCCTGAACTTCAAGTTGGTTATTCTAGTTTTCCTGAACTTCAAGTTGTGTTATTCTAGTTTTCCTAAACTTCAAGATGTGTTGTTTTAGTTTTCCTAAACTTCAAGATGTGTTGTTTTAGTTTTCCTAAGCTTAAAGTTGGTTATTCTCGTTTTCCTAAACTTCAAGTTGGTTATTCTCGTTTTCCTAAACTTCAAGTTGGTTATTCTCGTTTTCCTAAACTTCAAGTTGGTTATTCTAGTGTCCCTAAACTTCAAGTTGTGTTGTTTTAGTTTTCCTAAAATTCAAGTTGTGTTGTTGTAGTTTTTCTAGCTTCAAGTTGTGTTGTTTTAGTTTTCCTAAACTTCAAGTTGTGTTGTTGTAGTTTTCCTAAACTTCAAGTTGTGTTGTTTTAGTTTTCCTAAACTTCAAGTATGTTATTCTAGTTTTCCTAAACTTCCAAGTTTTGTTGTTTTAGTTTTCCTAAACTTCAAGTTGTGTTGTTTCAGTTTTCCTAAACTTCAAGTTGTGTTTTTTTAGTTTTCCTGAACTTCAAGTTGGTTATTCTAGTTTTCCTAAACTTCAAGTTGGTTATTCTCATTTTCCGAAACTTCAAGTTTTGTTGTTTTATTTTTCCTAAATTTCAAGTTGGTTATTCTAGTTTTCCTAAACTTCAAGTTTTGTTGTTTTAGTTTTCCTAAACTTCAAGTTGTGTTGTTTCAGTTTTCCTAAACTTCAAGTTGTGTTTTTTTAGTTTTCCTAAACTTCAAGTTGGTTATTCTAGTTTTCCTAAACGTCAAGTTGGTTATTCTAGTTTTCCTGAACTTCAAGTTGTGTTGTTTCAGTTTTCCTAAACTTCAAGTTGGTTATTCCAGTTTTCCTAAACTTCAAGTTGGTTATTCTAGTTTTCCTAAACTTCAAGTTTTGTTGTTTTATTTTTCCTAAACTTCAAGTTGTGTTGGTTTCGTTTTCCTAAACTTCAAGTTGGTTATTCTAGTTTTCATAAACGTCAAGTTGGTTATTCTCGTTTTCCTAAACTTCAAGTTGTGTTGTTTTAGTTTTCCTAAACTTCAAGTTGGTTATTCTAGTTTTCCTAAAGTTCAAGTTGGTTATTCTAGTTTTCCGAAACTTCAAGTTGGTTATTCTAGTTTTTCTAAACTTCAAGTTGTGTTGTTTCAGTTTTCCTAAACTTCAAGTTGGTTATTCTAGTTTTCCGAAACTTCAAGTTGGTTATTCTAGTTTTTCTAAACTTCAAGTTGTGTTGTTTCAGTTTTCCTAAACTTCAAGTTGGTTATTCTAGTTTTTCTAAACTTCAAGTTGGTTATTCTAGTTTTCCTAAACTTCAAGTTGTGTTGTGGTAGTTTTTCTAAACTTCAAGTTGTGTTGTTTCAGTTTTCCTAAACTTCAAGTTGGTTATTCTAGTTTTCCTCAACTTCAAGTTGGTTATACTAGTTTTCCTAAACTTCAAGTTGTGTTTTTGTAGTTTTTCTAAACTTCAAGTTGTGTTGTGGTAGTTTTCCTAAACGTCAAGTTGTTTTGTGGTAGTTTTTCTAAACTTCAAGTTGGTTATTCTAGTTTTCCTAAACTTCAAGTTGGTTATTCTAGTTTTCCTAAACTTCAAGTTGGTTATTCTGGTTTTCCTAAACTTCAAGTTGGTTATTCTAGTTTTCCTAAACTTCAAGTTGTGTTGTTGTAGTTTTTCTAAACTTCAAGTTGGTTATTCTAGTTTTCCTAAACTTCAAGTTGGTTATTCTAGTTTTCCTAAACTTCAAGTTGGTTATTCTAGTTTTCCTAAACTTCAAGTTGGTTATTCTAGTTTTCCAAACTTCAAGTTGGTTATTCTAGTTTTCCTAAACATCAAGTTGTGTTGTTTTGGTATTTCTAAACTTAGCACCGTTTTGTGTTGATTCACTTTTGCCAAAATTTTGCACATGGTTTTCACAATTTGACATTTTGACATTTGTTTTCACATTTGATACAGAAATGTTGTATATGGACTTTTGGTAATCACCCAGCTGAAAGGGGAGATGTAGTGGGGCGGCTTAGCCCAAATATTCAAAAGAATTGTGCATTTTGTGATACAAGCACCAAATTTGGCACAAATGTACATTAATATGTTGCGAACATTTTCAGATATTGGGCCACTTGAAATTCCGTAATTTTTTTTTCAAATTTTTTCAAATTTCGTAATTTCAAATTTTTCGGGTGACACCGTCACAATTTCGGTCTTCGAGGCCGGCCGATAGGCAAAGTGTGACCGGAAGGGACGAGGTTCTCCTGACCACGTGGCCCTCGATCTGGGAAGCGAGAGGCGTTCCATTAGTGGACGCGCCCCTCACGCCCGACTTTTGGGCGGCCCCGGCAGGCCGTTTGTTTTGACGTTCCGTGACAGGCCCCGCACCCCCACCTCCGGGCCGACCGGAAGCTTGTGCTGAGTACATCATACCTGAACAACTCAGTGAGGCAGAACACAGCAGTGCACACCAGGGTGACCCCTTCAGTGCATAAACCAATTAACCTGTCCACTGCAGGGCATATAGAAATGAAGTTATTTTCTGCATATAATAATAATATAAGTTCAGTTCTATATAACAATTTCTGTTATCACCACTACCACTACAACTACCACTACTACAAGCTTTGTCTGGAATTTTGTGGACTAACAGACAAACAGACATACAGACAAGCTGGGATCAAAACATTACCTCCTTCCACCATTGAGTGTAGAGGTAAACATCATGGAAATTATATCATGCCCTAGATTTAATTCATGCTTACCCGTGTATTTGCTTCACTGGTTCACAAGGTCTTTTGCATACATGTAATTCAGACTCTCGTCTTCATTGCTGACCACACAATGTTCGCAACATATTAATGTACATTTGTGCCAAATTTGGTGCTTGTATCACAAAATGCACAATTCTTTTGAATATTTGGGCTAAGCCGCCCCACTATATCGGCCGGCCTCGAAGACCGAAATTGTGACGGTGTCACCCGAAAAATTTGAAATTACGAAATTTGAAAAAATTTGAAAAAAAAAATTACGGAATTTCAAGTGGCCCAATATCTGAAAATGTTCGCAACATATTAATGTACATTTGTGCCAAATTTGGTGCTTGTATCACAAAATGCACAACAGGTTTGCTATGCTGCTACACTAATGTTATATATGCAACATCGAGACCTCACCTTCCACAACATATAACAAGCGGATACGGATGTACACGTGTTGCCGGGCCCGGGAATTATTGTGATTGCTTCTCGCACAATAAAATCCACGCTGAATTGAGCTGAATTGGTGTTCTTTGGGTGGAACAACACAGTTTGCCCGAAATAACAGCTTTAAATTGGAATGTTATGACGTCATACAATCCATGCAAGGATGTTTGATGTTGTGGAGCTGTGCTCCCATGTCGAACTCCAACAATATGGACGTGACAACGAGCTGAGTTTCACCGAGCTGTTTATTCCGAGCTCGGCACAAATGCACTGAAAATGGCTACCCCGAGCGGCAATATGTATTTCAAATTCAAACAGTAAGCCACGCCTCTCAACGGGGCATGGTATGCAATCCGAGTGACCGCCCGCTGATTACGTCACTGGCCGGTACAACAGAATTGTGTCCGGTAACCGCTACATGCGCCCCCCCTAGAATTCACTTGTACAGGGAGAGTCAGTTTGTGGGGGGCCTTAATGACCCGGCCGAAACGACCCCTGGCGATTAGTGTGGGGGTGGGAGGCGGCTTGGCGGTGGATGGTCGGGCGGGGGGCCTGGTCGACGGGGGACGGCCCCGCCGTGGAGGAAGGGCCAACCGTGGAGGTTGGTCGAGGTCCAAATGGGCCGGCTTGAGGCGATCCACGGAGATATGGTCCGGTTTGCCGCCAATGTCGATGACAAACGACTTGTCGCCCCTCCTCAAGACCCAAAAAGGCCCATCGTATGGCGGCCGGAGCGGTCCCCGGTGCGCGTCGTTGCCCACAAAAACGTACTCCGCTGTGCGAAGCGCTGGGGGGACATGGGGTTGAGGACAGCCATGATGAGACGTGGGCACCGGGGCAAATCTCCTGGCGGCCTCCTGGAGGACCGAGCATTGGCGAGCCGCCGACCAGGGGCCGGTGGCGTCGGGGATGAACTCCCCCGGCATGCGCAGTGGTTGGCCGTAGACCAGCTCGGCGGTAGAAGCCTGGAGGTCTTCTTTAGGGGCCGTCCGGAGGCCCAATAGCACCCACGGGAGCCTGTCAGCCCAACTGTCGTCCTGGAGGCTGACCCTGAGAGCGGCCTTCATTGAGCGGTGGAACCTCTCGCACAAGCCGTTGGCCTGGGCCAGCCTCCAGAACGACAGTTGGGCTGACAGGCTCCCGTGGGTGCTATTGGGCCTCCGGACGGCCCCTAAAGAAGACCTCCAGGCTTCTACCGCCGAGCTGGTCTCAAATTCAAACAGTAAGCCACGCCTCTCAATGGGGCGTGGTATGCAATCCGAGTGACCGCCCGCCGATTACGTCACCGGCCAGTACAAGAGAATTGTGTCCGGTAACCGCTACAATGTCATTGCCACTAGCCATTTTGGATGAAACAAAGCGCCCTGTACACACTATATGCTCACTTTTCCCGTCAACACACTGTACGCACTTTACGCCGCTTTTCCCATTAACACACTGTGCGCACTGTACACTGCTCCCATTAACACACTGTACGCTCAATTTTCCCATTATCACATTGTATGCACTGTACACTGCTTTTTCCATTACACACACTGTACGCTCACTTTTCCCATTAAAATTCCACAAACATTTCAAGGCCATCCCTCAAACCATTTTAAGGAAGTAATTAGTGCCCGTTGGCAAGGCCCTGTATAATTAGCCTTGCAAAGTTAATTAGGCTTGGATTATTAGCCGACACACCATTTCCCGCCAGAAATGTGTGTGTCCACTGAGGTCGGCCTTGGTCACAGCTCTCTGATGACATTAAGCAGGATCATCCTACTAAAAAACCCATAATGATCCCAACGATGCTCATTATCACAAGGTGTTAACACACCATTACATTTCAATTTAAACGTAACGTTTATTCGCACCATCATGCTGGTACATTGCAAATACCTGAAAACATCATTGTGACGTCACGTGTTTTTAACATCACCGTTGAAAGGCATTTACAGATGATCTGATTAGCGGAAGATTTACAAGGATTTGCAGAAAAGTAAGAAAACCGAACGACTATAGGATCCGGAGCAATCCATCGACGACCTTGTTTTGTATCAGTCAACCCATTGTAAGGTTATAAATGATCAATAAGTCCATATCCATGAGATTGCAATGACGCCAGGTATGAAAGTGACACTTCCAATAACAACGAAGCTACTGAAATACGTTTACCGGATGACAATTGTGGCACATGTTCTACCCTTTAGTTTTATGCTTTCAGCCAAATTCTACGAAGACTTATTAATATGTATCTTCCTCCAACAAGTCCCAGTCTCGAGGTACAACAAACATGCAAAGGGGGTCCATCACAGGGTGGCACTCAGCCCACTACCATTCAGCCCCACTACCATTCAGCCCCACTACCATTCCATCAAAGGGTGGCACTCAGCCCACTACCACTCAGCCTTCTACCATTCCATCAAAGGGTGGTACTCAGCCCACTACCATTCAGCCTTCTACCATTCCATCAAAGGGTGGCACTCAGCCCACTACCACTCAGCCTGCTACCATTCCATCAAAGGGTGGCACTCAGCCCACTACCACTCAGCCTTCTACCATTCCATCAAAGGGTGGTACTCAGCCCACTACCATTCAGCCTGCTACCATTCCATCAAAGGGTGGCACTCAGCCCACTACCACTCAGCCTGCTACCATTCCATCAAAGGGTGGCACTCAGCCCACTACCACTCAGCCTTCTACCATTCCATCAAAGGGTGGCACTCAGCCCACTACCACTCAGCCTGCTACCATTCCATCAAAGGGTGGCACTCAGCCCACTACCACTCAGCCTTCTACCATTCCATCAAAGGGTGGCACTCAGCCCACTACCACTCAGCCTTCTACCATTCCATCAAAGGGTGGCACTCAGCCCACTACCACTCAGCCTTCTACTATTCCATCAAAGGGTGGCACTCAGCCCACTACCACTCAGCCTTCTACCATTCCATCAAAGGGTGGCACTCAGCCCACTACCACTCAGCCTTCTACCATTCCATCAAAGGGTGGTACTCAGCCCACTACCACTCAGCCTTATACCATTCCATCAAAGGGTGGTACTCAGCCCACTACCATTCAGCCTTCTACCATTCCATCAAAGGGTGGCACTCAGCCCACTACCACTCAGCCTGCTACCATTCCATCAAAGGGTGGCACTCAGCCCACTACCACTCAGCCTGCTACCATTCCATCAAAGGGTGGTACTCAGCCCACGACCATTCAGCCTTCTACCATTCCATCAAAGGGTGGCACTCAGCCCCCTACCATTCCATCAAAGGGTGGCACTCAGCCCACTACCATTCAGCCTTCTACCATTCTAACAAAGGGTGGCACTCAGCCCACAACCACTCAGCCTTCTACCATTCCATCAAAGGGTGGCACTCAGCCCACTACCACTCAGCCTTCGACCATTCCATCAAAGGGTAGCACTCAGCCCCCTAACATTCCATCAATGGGTGGCACTCAGCCCACTACCATTCCATCAAAGGGTGGCACTCAGCCTCCTACCATTCCATCAAAGGGTGGCACTCAGCCCACTAACATTCAGCCTTCTACCATTCAGCCCTCTACCATTCCATCAAAGGGTGGCACTCAGCCCACTACCACTCAGCCTGCTACCATTCCATCAATGGGTGGCACTCTGCCCACTACCACTCAGCCTTCGACCATTCCATCAATGGGTGGCACTCAGCCCACTACCACTCAGCCTTCTACCATTCCATCAATGGGTGGCACTCAGCCCACTACCACTCAGCCTCTACCATTCCATCAAAGCGTGGCACTCAACCCACGACCATTCCATCAAAGGGTGACACTCAGCCTACTAACATTCCATCAAAGGATGTCACTCAGCCCACTACCATTCAGCCTTCTACCATTCCATCAAAGGGTGGCACTCAGCCCACTACCACTCAGCCTTCTACCATTCCATCAAAGGGAGGTACTCAGCCCACTACCATTCAGCCTTCTACCATTCCATCAAAGGGTGGCACTCAGCCCCCTACCATTCCATCAAAGGGTGGCACTCAGCCCACTACCATTCAGCCCTCTACCATTCTAACAAAGGGTGGCACTCAGCCCACTACCACTCAGCCTTCTACCATTCCATCAAAGGGTGGCACTCAGCCCACTACCACTCAGCCTTCTACCATTCCATCAAAGGGTAGCACTCAGCCCCCTACCATTCCATCAATGGGTGGCACTCAGCCCACTACCATTCCATCAAAGGGTGGCACTCAGCCTCCTACCATTCCATCAAAGGGTGGCACTCAGCCCACTAACATTCAGCCTTCTACCATTCAGCCCTCTACCATTCCATCAAAGGGTCGCACTCAGCCCACTACCACTCAGCCTGCTACCATTCCATCAATGGGTGGCACTCAGCCCACTACCACTCAGCCTTCGACCATTCCATCAATGGGTGGCACTCAGCCCACTACCACTCAGCCTTCTACCATTCCATCAATGGGTGGCACTCAGCCCACTACCACTCAGCCTTCTACCATTCCATCAAAGCGTGGCACTCAACCCACGACCATTCCATCAAAGGGTGACACTCAGCCCACTACCATTCAGCCTACTAACATTCCATCAAAGGATGTCACTCAGCCCACTACCATTCAGCCTTCTACCATTCCATCAAAGGGTGGCACTCAGCCCACTACCACTCAGCCTTCTAACATTCCATCAAAGGGTGGCACTCAGCCCACTACTATTCAGCCTTCTACCATTCCATCAAAGGGTAGCACTCAGCCCCATACCATTCCATCAAAGGGTGGCACTCAGCCCACCACCATTCAGCCATCTACCATTCCAACAAAGGGTGGCACTCAGCCCACTACCATTCAGCCCTCTACCATTCCATCAAAGGGTGGCACTCAGCCCACCACCACTCAGCCTTCTACCATTCCATCAAAGGGTGGCACTCAGCCCACTACCACTCAGCCTTCTACCATTCCATCAAAGGGTGGCACTCAGCCCACTACCACTCAGCCTTCGACCATTCCATCAAAGGGTGGCACTCAGCCCACGACCATTCAGCCTTCCACCATTCCATCAAAGCGTGGCACTCAGCCCACTACCATTCCATCAAAGGGTGGCACTCAGACCACTACCACTCAGGCCACTACCATTCAGCCTTCTACCATTCCATCAAAGGGTGGCACTCAGCCCACTACCATTCCATCAAAGGGTGGCACTCAGCCTTCTACCATTCCATCAAAGCGTGGAACTCAGCCCACTACCATTCAGCCTTCTACCATTCCATCAAAGGGTGGCACTCAGCCCACTATCACTCAGCCTTCGAACATTCCATCAAAGGGTGGCACTCAGCCCACTACCATTCAGCCTTCTACCATTCCATCAAAGGGTGGCACTCAGCCCCCTACCATTCCATCAAAGGGTGGCACTCAGCCCACTACCATTCAGCCTTCGACCATTCCATCAAAGGGTGGCACTCAGCCCACTACCACTCAGCCCACTACCACTCAGCCCACCACCACTCAGCCCCCTACCATTCCATCAAAGGGTGGCACTTAGCCCACTACCATTCAGCCTTCGACCATTCCATCAAAGGGTGGCACTCAGCCTTCTACCATTCCATCAAAGCGTGGAACTCAGCCCACTACCATTCAGCCTCTACCATTCCATCAAAGGGTGGCACTCAGCCCACTATCACTCAGCCTTCGAACATTCCATCACAGGGTGGCACTCAGCCCACTACCATTCAGTCCTCTACCATTCCATCAAAGGGTGGCACTCAGCCCCCTACCATTCCATCAAAGGGTGGCACTCAGCCCACTACCACTCAGCCTTCGACCATTCCATCAAAGGGTGGCACTCAGCCCACTACCACTCAGCCCACTACCACTCAGCCCACCACCACTCAGCCCACAACTACTCAGCCCCTGACCATTCCATCAAAGGGTGGCACTCAGCCCACTACCATTCAGCCTTCGACCATTCCATCAAAGGGTGGCACTCAGCCCACTAACATTCAGCCCACTACCATTCAGCCCCATCCCACTCAGCCCCCTACCACTCAGCCCACTATCATTCAGCCTTCGACCATTCCATCAAAGAGTGGCACTCAGCCCACTACCATTCAGCCCACTACCACTCATCCCACTACCACTCAGCCCACCACCACTCAGCCCCCTACCATTCCATCAAAGGGTGGCACTCAGCCCACTACCATTCCATCAAAGCGTGGCACTCAGCCCACTACCACTCAGCCCACTACCATTCAGCCTTCTAACATTCCATCAAAGGGTGGCACTCAGCCCACTACCATTCAGCCTTCTACCATTCCATCAAAGGGTGGTACTCAGCCCACTACCAATCAGCCCTCTACCATTCCATCAAAGCATGGCACTCAGCCCACTACAGTTCAGCCTTCTACCATTCCATCAATGCGTGGCACCCAGCCCTCTACCACTCAGCCTTCTAGCATTCCATCAACCGTGGCACTCAGCCGACTCCCACTCAGCCCACTATCATTCAGCCCACTACCACTCAGCCGACTACCACTCAGCCCACTACCATTCAGCCCACTACCATTCAGCCCACTACCACTCAGCCCACTACCATTCAGCCCACTACCACTCAGCCGACTACCACTCAGCCAACTATCATTCAGCCTTCGACCATTCCATCAAAGGGTGGCACTCAGTCCCCGACCACTCAGCCCACTATCATTCAGCCTTCTACCATTCCATCAAAGGGTGGCACTCAGCCCACTACCACTCAGCCGACTACCACTCAGCCCACTATCATTGAGCCTTCGACCATTCCATCAAAGGGTGGCACTCAGCCCACTACGACTCAGCCTTCGACCATTCCATCAAAGGGTGGCACTCAGCCCAGTACCATTCAGCCCAGTACCATTCAGTCCACTACCACTCAGCCGACTACCACTCAGCCCACTATCATTCAGCCCACTACCACTCAGCCGACTACCACTCAGCCGACTACCACTCAGCCCACTATCATTCAGCCTTTGACCACTCAGCCCACGACCACTCAGCCCTCTAACATTCCATCAAAGGGTGGCACTCAGCCCACTACCAATCAGCCTTCGACCATTCCATCAAAGGGTGGAACTCAGCCGACTACCACTCAGCCGACAACACTCAGCCCACTACCACTCAGCCAACTACCACTCAGCCCACTACCATTCAGCCCACTAACACTCAGCCCACTATCATTCAGCCTTCGACCATTCCATCAAAGGGTGGCACTCAGCCCACTACCACTCAGCCCACTACCATTCCATCAAAGGGTGGCACTCAGCCCACTACCATTCAGCCTGCTACCATTCCATCAAAGGGTAGCACTCAGCCCACCACCACTCAGCCCTCTACCATTCCATCAATGGGTGGCACTCAGCCCACTAACATTCAGCCTTCTACCATTCAGCCCTCTACCATTCCATCAAAGGGTGGCACTCAGCCCACTATCACTCAGCCTGCTACCATTCCATCAATGGGTGGCACTCAGCCCACTACCACTCAGCCTTCGACCATTCCATCAATGGGTAGCACTCAGCCCACTACCACTCAGCCTTCTACCATTCCATCAATGGGTGGCACTCAGCCCACTACCACTCAGCCCTCTACCATTCCATCAAAGGGTGGCACTCAGCCCACTACCACTCAGCCCACTACCATTCAGCCTTCTACCATTCCATCAAAGGGTGGCACTCAGCCTCCTACCATTCAGCCTTGTACCATTCCATCAAAGGGTGGCACTCAGCCTCCTACCATGCAGCCTTGTACCATTCCATCAAAGCGTGGCACTCAGCCCCCTACTATTCCATCAAAGGGTGGTACTCAGCCCCCTCCCACTCAGCCCACTAACATTCAGCCCACTACCATTCAGCCTGCCACCATTCCATCAAAGGGTGGCACTCAGCCCCCTCCCACTCTGCCCACTAACATTCAGCCCACTAACACTCAGCCCCCTCCTGCACCGTTACCAACACACCACTTGTTCCTCCATGCAAGTCTCCAATAACACTGAACAATCACAAAAAGGTCTCCTTTCTTTGACAAATTGCTGATTTTACTGACATTCAAGCTCTGCTGGAGTTTTATGGTGAATGATTCATTGTGAAGGCGAGACAATCTTTCCTACACTTGAGAGAATGTTTGTATGCTTTGACTTGTTTATATACTTTGAGCTTATGTATGTACAATTTTAAGGAAAGACCTATTCAGGCCATGAGCCAAGTCATTCCATCATTACCTCCGCCACCTAATGTGGACCGAGCAAAGTTTGTTACTTGCAGAATCGAAGATTTTAAAAGTATATTGGTCGGTTGTGTTTGTCATTACTTGGCCAAAAAACAAACATTTTTGCATGTTGATCACTCCGGTTTGTGTGTGGGTGTGTTTGTTTGTGTGTGTCCGCTCACTTATACTTGCCTACAGGTCACAATTTTAAACCGATCTTCACGAAACTTTACCAAATTGTAGAGTTCGTGGTCCGACAAAATCCTATATATTTGTGGGGTCAAAAGGTCAACGTAGGCCAAAGGTCAACCCCTTTTTTAAATTTCTAAAATCCTCAATTTTCATCCGATTCACTTGAAATTTGAATGGGATTTACATATCAGCAAACTGAATTCAACCACCGACTATTTTTGAGGTTAAAAGCATGCTCTACTGAGTGCCAATTCCACTTTGTTCTGGTTTGCCAAGTGTCGCTCTATGAGTGATTTTTTCAGTCTGTCTGTCTGTTTGTCTGTGTGTTTGTTACCAGCCTACAGGTCACAATTCCAAACTAATCGTCATGAAACTTCACCAAGTTGTAGAGGTCGTCACAATTGAGAAGTCTATTGATTTTGAAGTCAAAGGTCATCTGGAGGTCAAATTACTAAAATCGCCATTTTAAATCCGATTGACTTGCAAATTGAACAGAATTTGTATATTGCCTCACTAAATTGGTAAATGAACTATTTTGGAGGTCAAAAGGTCAAAGGTCAACTCAAGTTCAAACTTCTAATATCATTTTTCATCTGAAAAATCATCACTTTTCATCCTGTTGACCTGAGCTTTGTTCAAGATCGTCAATTTTAATCTTGATGAAATGGACAATTTGCTGCATCAATGGGAAACTTTGGGGGGGGGGGGGGGGGGGGAGGTGGCGGATTTTGCAAGTATCGTGCTCCGCATTACGTCTTCTTGTTTGTCTGTTTGTTTGTCTGTTTGTTTGTTTGTGAACAGGATATCTCAAAAGGTTGTGGACCGATTCCAATTAAACTTCATGGATAGATTGGGTGTGTAACAATGAATAACTGATTCAATATTGGTGTAGATTCGAATCCGGATCCAAATTAGAGAATTTTTTGGTGAGTTTTACCTCCACCACCTTCAGTGATTCTTCACCATTGAGTGATAGGGCTAAAACCGATACACAGCACGATATCTCAAAAAGTTATGCATGGATTTGGACTAAACTTGGTGGAGAGGTTGGGTGTGTGACATGGAAGAATCGATTAGATTTGGTGAACATCTGAATATGGATTTGGATACAAAAATTATTTAAATTCAAGTGATTCTTCACCATTGAATGATAGGGCTAAAACCGATACACAGCACAATATCTCAAAAAGTTACAGATGGATTTGAATGAAACTTGGTGAATGAATTGGTTAGGCAACAAGAACAAGCTGATTAGATTTTGATTCAGGTCCGAATCCAGATCTAACCTATCAGTGGATATGAAACGTAAACTCTCTTAACGTTAAAGTGGACATCTCTCTGGCCATTCTCAGAGAGCCTCCTCAGCGCCGACGAGTCTGGCATTTCACTCAGGCTGACTGGCATGGTCTTCAAGCAGCCATCAATCATCTGGACTGGTCTCACATCTCTACTGCCTCTGCCATCAATTCTTCCTGGGAATTCTTCCAAAGCAAACTGCTTTCTCTCATGCACAGATTTATCCCATCTTTTCTTCAGTTGTCATACCGTTCCTCCCGTCCATTGTACACTGAATCTTGTGGTGAGGCAGTTGTGCTGAAACAACTTGCCTTTGCCTCATGGAAGGCAAATCCAACTGAAGGCAATCTCAGTTCCTTCCACCAAGCTCAGAGCAAGTGTGTGTCTACCCTCAGGAGTGCCAGGAAGCACTATCTCTCCACACTCAAGATTGAACTCTCAAACCTGTCTCCTTCCTCCAAATCCTGGTGGCGTCTGGTCAAATCCGTTTCAGGTGTTTGTTCCACATCCATCCCCTCCGTTAACTCAAATGGCTACACAGTTGACACCGCACGTGACAAAGTCGAATGCCTTAACTCTGTGTTTGCCTCAAAATCTTGTGTCCCAAACCCATCTCTCTCTGTTCCCACCTTTCCCAGTCGCACCCAACTGCTCCTGGACTCTGTGTCCTTCTCTCCTGACAAGGTGGAGAAGTTTTTGTCAAACCTCGACTCTGATTCTGCAACTGGACCAGACGGCATCAGCCCACGGGTCCTAAAATCCTGGTCTGCCTATCTTTCACACCCTCTCTCTGTTCTCTTCACATTCTCTTTTGCTCAAGGTCATCTGCCATCAGTTTAGAAATCAGCAAACATTACCGCTTTACTCAAAAAAGGTGCAAAAACATATCCTTGCAACTACAGACCAATCAGCCTGCTCCCAATAATCAGCAAGGTCATGGAATCCATCATTGCCTCAGATATCAAAACCTTCCTATTCTCCAATGGCTTGATCTCTGATCATCAATTTGGATTCAGACCAGGTCAGTCTACTCTGGACATGCTACTTCTGCTGTCTCAACAATGGATGGAGGTCCTCAATGTCAAACAGGAAATTAGAGCTGCCCCCCTTGACATATCATGCGACTTCGATATGGTCTGGCACCCAGCTCCGCTCAGCAAACTCTCCTATGGTATCCATGGAAATCACCACGCATGGCTTGCGGACTTCCTCTCTGGACATAGTCAACGTGTGGCCCTGAATGGATTTCTCTCATCTCCCCTTCCTGTTCAGGCTGGAGTTCCCCAAGGTAGTGTTCTGGGCCCTGTGCTTTTTCTGGTCTTAATTAATGATCTCTCCTTCTCTGTTGAAAATCCTGTCTATCTCTTTGCTGATGACTCCACTCTCTGCCGCTCCATTCCTCATCCCTCAGATCGGCAGTCTGCAGCCTCCTCACTCTCTGAAGACCTGGACAAAATCACAGACTGGTCAAACAAGTGGAACATGTCTTTCAATCCTGACAAATCTCACACTCTCCCTTTGTCTCTCCGAAAAGACCGTCTGCAGAACCCTACCATCTACTTTCTCAACAATCCTCTCCAAGAAGTTCTGTCACTCAAGCTTTTGGGTCTCACTATCTGCCATGATCTTTCCTGGGAAAACCACATTTCCAAGCTGGCCTCCAAAGCCAGTCGCCGACTGGGCATCCTCCGTCGTGCGAAGTCCTTCCTTGGCACACCTGATCTCCTCACCACATACAAGGCTTTCATCCGCAGCTCAATGGAATACTGCTCTCCCCCCTGTGCTGGTGCTCCTGCCTCACACCTCGCTCGGCTTCATGCTGTTGAAACCAAAGCTTTCAGAATCATTGGAATCTCCCGCGATTAAGCTGATTTTGAGGGCCTTTCACTCACTCACCACAAGAAGGTTGGTGGTCTTTCTGTCTTCTACCGACTACTCTCCGGCCTTGCTCCCCCAGCTCTCTCTGTGCTCTGTCCCCCAAATATTCCTACAGTTCGCACAAGATCTGCCAGCAACCCTCTTCTGGTGAAATTGCCAAAATCAAGACTCTCTGCTCACCTTCACTCTTTCATTCCTCTTTTCTCCCACCTCTGGAACAAACTTCCTCACTCTCCTCAATCCCACTCCTCCCTCCAGGTTTTTAAAACAGCTGTTCACCACCATCTCTAATCTTGCCCCATCCAAAACCTTGATCTTTTCTACCCCCGTGAATTCACCCCAAATCCACTTTTTTTTGAAATACCGACTTCTTTCCTGGAAGTCCTAGCAGTGTCCATGTGTTTTATACCTCGTCCACCACCCTCCTCTTCCCATGCCTCCTCCCCAAGCCCTCTCCCTCCCACAGATCTCCCGATGTCCCTGTTCTCTGCTGTTGTACTTGTGTGCTTCCCTCTCTCTCCCCATATTGTCTCCCGCTCCCTTTATTGTATGTTTTGTGTGTTAGGTATTTTTTTTGTGATTAATGTTAGCTCTTATACGAGCCTCGATCTTGTATACAAAAATACAAAAAAAAAAAGAAAAAAAAAGCAAGGCGCAAGCTGCCAGTGCACAATCACTTTAACAACGCCATTGACAATGACTGCCTGAAATCTAATCAAAATGAGTGCATTTCAAACCTTAATGCCTTAACACTAAGTTTATATTTTAAATAGTCGTGTGCCTTGTGAGATTCTACCATTGAGCATTCATGCATGAATCTCATATGTTCCCTTTTCTTAATCATATCACGGTTCAAGGAAGAGTAAGCTGACAGAGGCTAGGAAATGAAGGTTGTGCAGTGGAGCAGCTCTGACACATAATAATGATGGGATTGAATAAACAATAAAAGAGGGAGAGAGAGGAAGGAAGAGCAAAGGGGAGGGTGAGAGAAAGAGGGAGAGCGAAGGGGAGGGAGAGAGAGAGGGAGGGAGAGAGAGAGAGGGAGGGGAGAGAGAGAGAGAGGGAGGGAGAGAGAGAGGGAGGGAGAGAGAGGGGGGAGATAGTGGAGAGAGAGAGACAGAAGGAGAGGAGGAGAAAGACTGTTAGAGAGAGGGGGGAGATAGTGGAGAGAGAGACAGAAGGAGAGGAGGAGAAAGACTGTGAGAGAGAGGGGGGAGATAGTGGAGAGAGAGACAGAAGGAGAGGAGGAGAAAGGCAGAGAGAGAGAGAGAGAGAGAGAGAGGGGAGGTAGTGGAGAGAGAGACAGAAGGAGAGGAAGAGAAAGGCAGAGAGAGAGAGAGAGAGGGGGGAGATAGTGGAGAGAGAGACAGAAGGAGAGGAGGAGAAAGGCAGAGAGAGAGAGAGAGAGAGAGAGAGAGAGAGAGGGGGGAGGTAGTGGAGAGAGAGACAGAAGGAGAGGAAGAGAAAGGCAGAGAGAGAGAGAGAGAGAGAGGGGGGAGGTAGTGGAGAGAGAGACAGAAGGAGAGGAAGAGAAAGGCAGAGAGAGAGAGAGAGAGAGGGGAGGTAGTGGAGAGAGAGACAGAAGGACAGGAAGAGAAAGGCAGAGAGAGAGAGAGAGAGAGAGAGAGAGAGAGAGAGAGAGAGAGAGAGAGAGAAAGAGAGAATTTAATTTGCAACACCATTTATTTCACAAAAACACACCAAGTCAAGTCAAAATTTTACAGGAGAGAAAAAATAGAAAAAAACAACAGCTCGTAATGTTATTATTAAAAAGAAAAGTCCCAGTTCGATTCATTCACAACACATAAGGCTTCATTAATACACCATTTGCACTCAGAGTTTGATATTTTCATTCGCCACATAATAATCAAACTCTAACCTTATTCTTGCAGACACCAGCCCTTTAAACATAGGTACAACATCGAACCCATGCCCATTATCAATTTTAATTTTCCTTGATTTATATATTGCATATTTTGCTACAGCAGCTAAGAAGTTTAGGAGAACACCAGAGTCCTTGCAGGAGGGTCTGAAAGATACACCAAAAATAAAAGAATGTGAAGTAAAAGGAAAGGACAACTGATCAAAAAGGTGTGTGAGAATCGAGAAAAGAGGTATTAGTCTCACATTTCACATCGGCATGAAAAAGATCCTCCTTCTGTTCACAGAAGGGGCATGCTACCGGTACTGAGCTGTCAAGGTGATGAACAAAGGTGTTCGTAGGGAGAGCCCAATGTGCTAGTCTCCACTGGATATCTGCTAGGAACCCATAAATAGGTAGTTTGTACATATTAGGCCACAGTGGCGTGGCAGGAGACCCTGGCCCTAACCTTTCTGACCACAAGGCCACTCGTGCCACTCCGGAGAAGGGTGATGCTTGGTTTTCTCGAAGGAGCTTTCGCTCTTTCACGAGCCTCGATCTTGTATACAAAAAATATATATATATATATACCCGCCTTTGTTACCAAATGAAAATGAGATACAAGTTCACCATTCGACTGGAGAGCTGGGAGCACATTAATTTCAGGGAAGGACAGCCGAAAATCCTCGACATTGTTTAAATACCTTCCCAGCCAATATTTAACTCCTTAAACTTCCTCTTGACGATGCGTATAATTTGGCTGACAACACGCACAGATCTTAAACCAAGAATGGTCGCCACCCTGCCAGCAGACATCCATTTTGTCCCAGATGTATCCCTCAGGTCACAAACTTTTCCAATTCCCCCTTGAGTAAATTTCCTAATCAAAGTCGGACTATGAGGAATGCATGGAAAAAACCCGTTATAGAAAATAGGCTCTTGGATAAACATCCGGCAATTATAAGCCTCAAGGCAACGATGAACCCCAAGACCTTTCCAAACTTTCAGCAAACCCTGATAAAAAAATTGGGATTGAAACTAAGCTGACACTGTCAAGGTTCACCAGGAACAAGTGCCTATCATAACACAGGCCTCCCGCTTGTTGCAGCAAAAAAAACGCAAATGGGCGCCAGGGCAGCTCTTCAGCATACAACAGACGTTGCACAGACTGTAGGCGAAAAGCCATAAGCCGGGTGGACACATCCACAATTCCATGTCCACCCTCCTTCCGAGGATGGTACAGTATTTGAGGCCGAAGGCAGTGGTATCCATTCCAAAAGAAATTAACCAAGACCCGCTGGATGGCTGGCATCAACTCCTTGGGTGGCTGCAAGGCAATTAGTTTATGCCACAATCTTGCTGCTATCAAGTTATTTATAACAAGAGTGCGGCCTTTATAAGAAAGAGATCGCAGCAGTCCTTCCCATGGTTTCAACCGGTGTGTAATTTGTTCAATCATTCCTTCCCAGTTCTTCATTTCTACTTCCTGGTTGCCGAGATAGACACCAATATATTTGACCCCATCTGTTTTCCACTCTAAATTACGTGGGAGTGATGGTGGCAGTGTTAAAGAAAGGTTATCTGAACTGCACCATAAGGCTACACTATTGCCCCAATTTACTTCGGCGAAAGAGGCCGCAGAGTAGTCTTTAAAGCAACGCTGCACCGCAGCAACACTACTTGGGTCCTTAATCAGAACACATACATCATCAGCATAAGCTGTGACCACAAATCTTGAACCAAAAACGGCTCCCACATCCTGAGTTATTCGCTGCCTGATGGATGCTAAGAGTGGTTCAAGGGCAATTATATACAGAAGTCCAGAAAGGGGACAACCTTGACGGATACCCCGTTGGAAAGGAAAAGGGGGACATAAACTGTTGTTTACTTTCATCATGCAGAAGGTGTTAGTGTATAACAGCTTAACATAGGAAATGAAAGTTTCGCCAAAACCCATCCGCTCCAGAACAGAAAACAAATATGTGTGATCAACTCGATCAAAAGCCTTTGTTTGGTCAAGAACCAACAACCCAAAACTGGCATGCAAGTACTTATTACAAGAAATAATATCCCTTATCAAAAATATATTGTCATAAATTGACCTTCCTGGTACACAGTAGGTCTGGTCAGGGTGCACAATAGAGCTGATCACAGTTCCCAAACGGTTTGCTAAAACCTTCGACAAAAGCTTGTAATCTGCACACAGCAATGAGACAGGCCGCCAGTTCTCGACTAGTTGAGTGTCCCCAGCCTTTGGCAACAGGCACATGACTGCTCTTCTGCAGGACAGGGGAAGCTCTCCAACATGAAGGCACTCATCAAATACCTCAAGCAGGTCAGGTCCCACAAGGTTCTGTAGAAGTATACAAATATATACTATATTATTTGTTCTCATATCATTCTTTTCCAGATGTGTTTTCTGTGTAACTCTGTATAAATGGAATCTGCAGGAGAAGCAGCTTACATTCCTGTTCGGACAGGTCAAGAGGGAGTGGCCTACAGAGAACAGATAAAAAGTGCTTTACCATTTTAACTGATAACAGCTGTTTAAAAGCTCTTAGAACTCTCCAAGATAGAAACCAGAGTGTCCACTGTCTGGGCCGGAGGGCCCTGTGCGGAGTCCTGAAATCCATGCTCATATAAGGAAATAAGCATTTATTATATAAGAAAGGGACTTCGAGGAAAACGCTGCGCTGGCCAAGGAATGGACAAGATCTGCACACAGAAGAAGATCTGGGGTGCCACGACCGGCAGAACGAGGCTTCGTTAAATATTAGTCAGTTCATTAGTCAGTCAATATCTTGAATTGGTACGTTCATGTAACAACCCTCTAAAGTTTAATAAACTTAGTGTGAGAACCAAAGGAGGAGTTTTTTCTTTGTCGTAAGATTCGGGATTCTTCAATAGTTCCAAAAAGTCTTATAGAACTCTCTGGGCAAACCATCAATCCCAGAGGCTTTACCATCCTTCAAGCTCCGCATAGCAATTTCAAGTTCAGCAGCCGAAACTGACATGTTCAATGTGCGTTGCTGGTCCTCCTCAAGTCTCGAAAGCCCAGTAAATCAGCTCCTGCAAGATCTCATTACTTATGCTCTGGGGGGAGTACAAATTTGTATAAAAACCCTTCAAAACAGAATTAATCTCCTGTTGGGAGGTCACTATTGACCCATTAGCAGCACGTAGCATGTGGATCTGTTGTGATTTTTTGACAGAGTTCTCCAAACCAAACAAGGCCTTATTTGGCATATCCAACGTTAAATAACTAATTCTCATGCGTACCAGGGTGCCCAATGCCTGCTGCCATACCAAATCAGTCAAGATTGCCTTTTAGTCCATAACAGCCGGTCACCTGTAGTATCTTTCCCAGCCGTATTAATGTTTTCCTCCAGGGCTGCATTTTCAGCCTTTAATGAATCAATGGAGATTTTGCAATTTAGTGGCATAAAGACTATATTGTTGACAGAACGATTTGACCTGACCCTTTGCGAGGTCCCACCACAGTCGAAGGTTAGCATGCTCAAAATTGGAGGACCGAATTCTTTCCCACATGGCTCGAAAAGCATCTTTGAATTTCATATCATTCAGCAGGTGGGTATTAAGTGACCAATACGCACTACCACCTGAGGCCAGAGGCAAATTAAAACCCAATGAAACCAGGTAATGGTCTGTGAAACCAGTTTGGAGTATCTGGGTTGTGGCCACCACATTTAGCATTGGCTTATTCACGTAAAATCTGTCTAGCCTTGCCATTGATATCCTCCCATCATGGCATCTGCACCACGTATAGCACCATGAAGTTGGATGTTGCAACCTCCAAACATCTTTTAGATGCTGATTTTTGATGATGTTCTCCAAAATCCTCGTAGAAACCGGATGGGGTTCATGACCGGTCCTGTCTACGGAAGGGTTGATAGTGCAATTGAAATCACCGGCAATACAGATGAAAGCGGTTGTATCCAATCCTTTTACATAGTCATGCAGAGTGGAAAAGAACACTCTTCTTTCCATGGGCTCACTCGGTGCATATACGTTCACAATGATGATCCTTTGCGTGTTGCAATAGAATTCCACCGCTATCAGATGTCCCTTATAAATTTCCTTAAAGACAATCTTCCGAGCAGGGATTCTATCACTTAAGGCGATGGCAACACCAGCTTTGGGTGTGGTAAAACCACTCATCCACCACTGCCCTCGATAAAGTTTTCCCCATTCAGCAACCAGGGTGTTCGTAGCATGGGTCTCTTATATCAAGATGATGTCGGCTTTCACCCTCTCCATTGCCTGAATTGTCTGAATTTTTCGTAAGGGGGTACAACCCCCATTGATATTCAGGGATGCGATACATATCTCTCGCATTGCCATTTACAAAGGTAACTCACCCTCCGCCTGCAATTCCTTATTCGCCTTTGTGACCGCTTTCCGAAGATGCTGAAATTGGGCCTCCGAGATTTCCATTGGGTCATTTCTTTGCAGGAGGGGTCTTGCAGCCCTGATGAAAGTTTTCACATCGGGAAAATGGTCTTTGATTACAAGGTAGCATTGCCTAAACGTCTCGTTTAGGAACCTGATGACGTTTTCCTTTGTTGCTTCTGTTGTGGAAAACCAATCAGGTCCACACAACTTTAGTCCAATGGTTGGTTTAATTGCATTTAGATCATCACATTATTCCTGTAAAGTAGAAATACACAATAAGTATATGATGCAACATCTCATGGGTCCAGTCATATCATTCAATGCAAGCAAGCTAGATATTCTATACATGCGTACCGTTAGCGAGGCTACCGATGTAACATGTCACAAGGGAGAAGTCTCGGAGCACCGTCGCAGCAGCGGGTCTTATAGTCACGCCTCTAGCGGTGACAGCGGTGACAACGAGCAGCGAGCATCACCCCCGGGTTCAGTACGAATACGATTTCACTACATTCTCCCCCTGTCAGAATTATACGGCCGCGTGGCTAAAAGCGAGTGAGCGTCAGCGCGACTAGGGAGCGGAGTATCAGTCGACCCAACCGTATCGGGCCGGGCGGCGAATTTCTCTGCCAGCACGCGTCCGAAATTCCCCGGGTACGGCATCACGTATCCCTGCGTCCCCGGCGTCAGAGGCGCCAACAGGGTCGGGTGACGAAGGGGGTAACCCCAAGTCGTCGGGCCCGGGTAGTCCCGAAGAGGGGAGGGTCGGTGGACTGTCGGCGATGGGAGCGTCGGGAGAGGCCATAGTCTCATAGATGGGTTCGATCGGGTCGTCCGATTCCCTACTAAGGTCGTCGACCCCGCAAGGGGCAAGGTGACGAACGGAGACAGTAGTCTCACGGCCATCAGACGTCATCACACGAGCATGCTCAGGATTAGCCTGGAGAATCTGCACTTTGTCCACTAGGGGGTCGTACTTGCTCGCGCGAACCGCCCGTTTCAGGTAGGCCGGCCCGGGCCCAGCGAGCCAACTGGGCAACGACCGTATACACCCCGAGCTCCTGGGGTGGTGGAAAAGTCGCTCGTGGGGAGTTTGGTTGGTTGCCGTACTCAGGAGAGCCCTGATCGAGTTCAACGCCGCAGGTAGCGACCAAGCCCATTTATCGAGGCCCCGGCCGAGGGTCCGGAGGTGGAGCATGACGGCCCTCCAGATAATCCCGTTGAAGCGTTCGATCTGCCCATTAGCCTGGGGTCTGTAAGGCGTGGTGTAACTAGACGCAATGTTATTTTGGAGCAGATAGCTGCGCACCTCCTGAGACAAGAAGACCGCACCCCGGTCGGTATGGACATAGGCCGGGTAACCGAACATTGAGAACAAGTTCTGTAAACATCGCATCACCGTGGCAGCAGTCATGTCCGCACACGTATAAGCAAAGGGGAATCACGAGTACTCATCAACGATAGTGAGCAGAGAGCGAGAGCCGCTCGACACCGGCAAGGGGCCCTTGAAATCCATCGCCAAGCGTTCCCACGGGCGTGTAGCCTTCACCAGAGTCCCCATGGGAGGGTTATAGAAACGCGGTTTGATTTCCGCGCAGATAGCGCAGTCGCGACAGATACGGCGGATATCGTCAATCGAGTAAGGGAGATTCCCACTCCGCACGAAATGAGCGAAACGCGTTACGCCGGGATGGCCCGCAGTGGCATGCAGCACCCGTAGGCCCTCCAAAGAGGTGATACCAGCACATGTAGCCGGGCGTGATAAGGCATCGGCGGCCTGGTTATCCTTCCCCGGGCGATATGTGATGGTGTAACAGAAGTCGGCGAGTTCGATACGCCAGCGAGTGATTTTCTCGTTCTTAATGCGCTGGGCGTGTAAGGTGTCGTACATGAACGCAACGCTTTGCTGGTCCGTGATGATTTGGAAGCTCCGCCCGAGTAGGTACGGGCGCCATCGCCGAATAGACTCGACGATCGCATACGCTTCCTTTTCAACGGACGAGTGCCTCCGCTCAGCGGTGGTAAGAGTCCGTGAGAAGAAAGCCACGGGACGCCCCCCTTGGGAGAGGGTCACCGCGATGGCCTGATCCGAGGCGTCACTTTCGAGGACGAACGAGCCGCTCTCGTCGATGGTCGCCACGGCGGCTCGGGCGATGTCAGTCTTAAGGCCTTCAAAGGCCGTCAATGCGGCCGAACTCAGGGGAAAGGTGTCGCAGGCCACAAGGGGGCGAAGTTTCGCAGAGAAACTTTGCACCCATTTGGAGTAATGGGCGAACAGCCCAAGGGCGCGCTTCAGGGACGGCCGATCGCAGGGAGGGGCCATGTCGAGCAAAGGTCGCAGACGCTCCTTATCCGGAGAGACAGAGCCATGGGTCACGGTGTACCCCAGAAGATCTATCGTGCGTAGGGAGTAACGGCACTTATCCTCGTTCATAGTTAAGTGATATCGCTGCGCGACCTCAAGGAAGCGCTTCAGATTAGCATCATGGTGCCCTTGGTCATATCCACAAACCGTAAGGTTATCGAGGTAGACGAAAACATCGGTTAAGTGCTCCCGCGCAACGAGGTCATCCATGGCCCTCTGGAAACAAGCGACCCTGTTCGTTACCCCAAAAGGCAATCGCGTAAATTGGTACAACCGCTGCCCCGACTCGAAAGCGGTATAGATACGATCCGCCCTAGAGATAGGGATCTGGTGGTACGCACTACGGAGATCGAGAGTGCTATAGACCGAATACTGGGACACCTGTTGCACTAGCGCGTCCATCCCCGGAAGGGGGTAGGCATCCAGCTGTGTAAAGCGGTTAATCGTTTGGGAATAGTCGATTACCATGCGTTTGCGATGGGCCTCGCTGCGCACCACCAAGACCTGGGCGCGCCACGGCGACATACTAGGTTCTATGATGCCGTCTTTCAAGAGCTGAGCCGTTTCGTCCGCAATGAATTGCATGTCCGCGCGAGAGTAGCGTCGTGATTTTACCGCAACAGGGGTGCAGTCGGAGGTTAGATTGGGGAACAGCGAAAGCGGCTGGACGTCCATTTGCGCTAGGGCGCACACCGCTAGCGCGTCGTCCGCCCCCACAACAAGAGTGTCAGGCCCACCAAACTCCATTACCAGACGTCCATGCAGCTTAAGAAAATCGTGTCCTAACAGAATATCAGCACATAATGCGGGTAAAACCATAAGGTGTACATCAGGGAAAACCCGTCCCTTTAGCACGAGTTTCAATCGGCATTCCCCCTTCGTGCTGAGCCGAAGTCCCTGGGAAGCCATGAAGATCCGTCTCGTAGACCGCCAGATCCGCCATCCATGCCTGAGCACAAGTCGCTGGTCGATAAAACTATCCGTAGATCCTGTATCCACCAAGGCCCGAACACAATGGCCCTCAACCATAAGGGGAATAAGGGCTTGAGCCAGGCCAGACGAGGCCGCTGGGAGCGGGACTGAGCCCCCCGAATGGGTCGGACCAGCCTCGCGGGTGGATCCTACACCAGCAGCAGTTTTGCGGTCGTGGCCGGAGTCTGCGTTGACCATGGGGAATCCATTATCGCCACCAGAGGGCTTTCCCCAGCATTCCGGTGTTTCGCGATTCAAAATCCGACAATTCTGACGAGAAAAGGCCTCCGTAGTATTTGACACTGCCTTTTGACACTTATGGCAGAAAAAGGCTTCCGTAGTATCCGAAATCGCCTTTTGACATTTTTGGCCGCTTTGACAAAAGGCTTCCGTAGTATTCGAAATCGCCTTTTGACATTTGTGGTCGCTTTGACAAAAGGCTTCCGTAGTATTCGAAATCGCCTTTTGACATTTGTGGTCGCTTTGACAAAAGGCTTCCGTAGTATTCGAAATCGCCTTTTGACATTTTTGGTCGCTTTGACGAAAGGCCTCCGTAGTATTTGAAAGCTGCCTTAACTCTTTTGTCGGGGCGGGGGCCGCTGTTAGCTCACGGACGACCCGAGGAGTACGAGGGGCTTGGCGAAGTGTGGCCAAGGACACGGCCTTTGTGCCCGATGAAGAATGAGACGGTGGTGGCTGTCCGGTGGCGCCCGCCAAGGACGTCTGAGCGCCCAGGGGGCCGCAGAGAGGGGCCCTCCCCTTCGAAGTCGGGTAAGGCGCCGGGTGTCGGGCTTGGCTTGCGGGCTCCGCTATTAGCCCATTCAAGGTCGCTGCGCCCGCGCGGCCGCGGCTGCGCGAGTCAATGTTCCGCGAGCCGCGTGCCGTTTTCCTGCACACTTTTGCGTAATGTCCCTTTAGCGAGCACAAATGGCATATAGCGTCACGTGCCGGACACACGACTCGGGCATGACGAGGCCCTCCACAGAAAAAGCAAGCGGCCCCGCCCAAGGCCTTGGGTCTGCTGGTCATAACGGCAGCCGTTAGGGCTGGGTCATCCTCCGGAGCATCCCGGAGTTCAGCAAGCGGATCCGCGTCCTCGGCGGTGGCACTCTCCGGCCGGGCGTGTAGTGTGGTGCCCGCCAAAAGGCGCGTGCGGTCGTAGGTGTGCGATTGCATCCACGCTTCGGTGTAAACTGTCGCTTGCTCGAGTGCCGTAGCGAAGGTCAGGTCGGTCTTCTCCAAGAGTTTGAGCCTTAGTTCCTGGGAGGAGACCCCAGCAATGAAGGCATCTAAAAGACGATCATCCTGAGCCTGCTCGGGCGTCCGTGGCTCCCTGACGCTGTCCAGCAAAAGCTGCCGGAGCTCCTGGGCATAGTGGTCCATTGCTTCGTTGGGTTGCTGACGTCGTGTTTGCAACAAATAGCGTGCGTACACCGGGCTTTTCTCCTTTATGTAAAGCCGTTTAAGCTCGGCGATGGAGAGGTCGTACGTCGCGCATTGAGCAATAGCGTTGTACACCCGGTAGTCGATTTTTGCGTGGAGTGTGGCTAGCTTCGCGGCAGCCGTCGGTGCAGTCTCAGGCTCATCAAAAAGATTCTGCAGTTGTCGGAGCCAGTGCTTCAGCTGCAGGCCTCCATCCGCGGCTTGCGGATCGGCGCTGAAGATGGACACCGTAAGCGTCTTGTTGCCAGCCATGGATCTTAAATGCAATTAAGTGTTGTGGAAAACCAATCAGGTCCACACAACTTTAGTCCAATTGTTGGTTTAATTGCATTTAGATCATCACATTATTCCTGTAAAGTAGAAATACACAATAAGTATATGATGCAACATCTCATGGGTCCAGTCATATCATTCAATGCAAGCAAGCTAGATATTCTATACATGCGTACCGTTAGCGAGGCTACCGATGTAACATGTCACAAGGGAGAAGTCTCGGAGCACCGTCGCAGCAGCGGGTCTTATAGTCACGCCTCTAGCGGTGACAGCGGTGACAACGAGCAGCGAGCATCACCCCCGGGTTCAGTACGAATACGATTTCACTACAGCTTCCATCTGTTCTTCTTCCTGATCATTCACAGACACAAGGCTTTGAGCTTCCTCATCCAGTTCCCTAACCACATCAACGTTGGAACTCCTTTGTTGTGTGTCAGGTGCTGGCACACCTTCTGTGTCATCACCACTGCAGTCTTCTTGTTGCATCACCAGGGGCACATATGTGCCACCACTGCTGCCTATTATAGGTCTGCTTAGACCATCATCCTTGGTCGTTTCAACAGGATGTGAGCAACAACCATTGTCACTCAGGACCTGGGACTGCTCGTTGTCACAAGGGACAATGGTCCCATCATCACAACCAATACTGGTGCTTTGATTTTCTTCAACAAGAGCAAGGGGTGAAGTCCTACTCTCCTCTGTTTCGTCACCACCCTGCCCATCTTGCCGAGAATCATCAGGATAGACTGAGATACTGTTTGTTTGTACAAGTATCACGTTGCTACCTTTGTCTTCCACCTCGGCGCTCAAAAAGGTACGTTTTAGGTTCCTCTTAGCTTCGGTGCCTTTCATCAATCCCTCGTCAAAAACCATATTATCTTGAGGTTGCAGCCTCTTGTCCACATCGACTGGGTGCTCCCCTGCTGCACTAACCTAAGCAACACCGCCACCACTTGCCACACCCTGGTCTTCTGGTGTGGATCTCTGTACCCCACCAGGCTCATTGACGGGGGGCACTGCATCAGTCACAGGGGGGCCGACCCAGCTGCTGTGGCGTACGTCTTCTTGGCGACTGGACAATACTGCTTAGTGTGTCCGTGTGCTCCACATCCGTAGCAGATCAAGGTCTCGGTCGCCATGAAGATTCTATATTCATGTTCGCCGACTTTAAAGGTGTGGGAGGTGTTCAACTGCTTCGCTGCGTCTTTTAAAACAACAAAACAAAAACGTCTAAACGATTGTACGTGCTTCAACCTGCCGTTTCTCGTACGTAGAGGAACCCTAATGATTCGAGAGACGACAATACCAAACTCACCGAGCTTGTGCAGGATTTCCTCGTTACCGAGAAAAGGCGGAACATTGCTCAAAATGACTAACTGCCGGCGTGTCCATCGACGACACAGAAACAAACAGATCGTCTCCCAAGGTCAAACCGTTCTGCACAACAATATCGGCCAGACTTATTTGCGAAACAAAAACCACAATTTTGTGATTCATACGGGACGCGGCACGAATATTACTCACGTCGATCAAATCCCCAATCGCGAGCAAAATGTCATCCATTTCAACTCCCTCCGGCGGGACAAGGCACAGCCCGTGCTTACGCGATAAACCCTCATCGGTAACACGATCGGCAAGCCTTTGGCTACTCCTATTAGCCATATCGTCAAAGGAGAAACGAAGTGAAAGCAAATAGATTTGTATAATCCCCAAAAAAAAGAAAAAAAGGAATAGAAAAAAAAGTATATTAAATAAATAATAACGAAAGCACGGTTTAAACCACATTAAGAAAAAACGTGGTTTAAACAAACCCTCACCGTGCTGGCTCTCACTCTCTCTGTCTCGAAAAGAGGGGAAAAGAGGGACAGGTGGTAACGAAGCAGGAAGGGAGGAAAGGTCAACAGACACGACAAAAGTACAAATGGAAAAAAAAAACAAAGGAAAGGGAAAGGTAAAAAGGGAGGTGGGGAGAGGACGAAAACAACACGAGCCAGGAGCTACAACACACGAACACGAGCACACGCCATCTTGTCACGCCCAGCAACAACACGGCCAGCAGGAGGCGAGAGAGAGAGAGAGGGGGGGGGGGATAGTGGAGAGAGAGACAGAAGGAGAGGAGGAGAAAGACTGTTTGAGAGAGAGACAGAAGGCGAGGAGGAGAAAGACTGTGAGAGAGAGAGAGGGCGGAGAGAGAGACAGAAGGAGAGGAGGAGAAAGACAGAGAGAGAGGGGGGAGATAGTGGAGAGAGAGACAGAAGGAGGAGGAGAAAGGCAGAGAGAGAGAGAGAGAGAGAGAGAGAAAGACTTTGACTTTTACATCATTTTATTACAAAAATATAAAAAAGGATATTTTGTAAAAGTATTTTAAAAAGGCCATTTCACAGATCATTTCACAAAACAAATACAAAAAACAAGCAAAACCATTTTAAGGGAACATTTACATGAAGACCATTAGTACATCAAGAAAAGAAACAGGAAAAAAAATAATAAAGTGTTTTGCTCCTCACAAAAAAACCATATCATGTTCGCGGAGTGATCAGTCTGTGATCAACACACCATTTTGCACAGAGCAAAGCGCATTATTCAATGCCCATATACTTTTGAAGATCAACACTTTATCCATATATGTATAGAAACAAAATTCCATTTTAATACGGGCTAGAACAAGTCCTTTAAAACAGGCCGGGAGGTTATCTGCACATCTTGTAGGATTTTCAATTTGCATTTTCCTCGTGCGATATATTGCCTTCTTTGCCATGGCAACGAGAAAGTTCGCTAGAACCACCTCTATTTGGTGTGTGTTTGAGACAAAGCAAAAAATGAAAGAATTCAAAGTAAAGTTTAAAGAAAGCTTCGTGCACATTTCATGTAGCAAACCAAATAAAGGAATCAAGCGTGCACATTCAACATAGGCATGTGACAAGGTCTCAAGAGCACCACAGAAGGGACAATGGCCAGATATTTCAGGGGAAAAAACATGTAAGAGCTTATTGGTGGGTAAAACCCAATGTGCCAACCTCCATGACAGGTCGGCAGTTTTCTTTGGAATAAGTACATGATAATAGGCTTTCCAGTTAGGTTGGAAGGGGTATACTGTAGGCAAGCAATTGTGCCACTTCCTTGACTGCCAAGTTCCTAAGGAGGGCCATATTGCTTTGACGCAGGCCTGGTAAATTGCACGATTTTCCAGACCTGCAGATCCAAAACGTATTTTTGGTAAATATTTTATTATTGTACCAGAATTCATTACAGTGGGGGTGACTTCTAAATTTGGGAAACAGAGGCTTGGCTCACAAACAATTGGGTTATCACCAGTGCGAGGAGATTGCTCCCAATGCACCTTAACTTTGCGGTATACGCTAAGTATTTCGCATAGCACAGCAGATATTATGCGGTTTGACCGCATGCCAACTTTATTCGCAAGTGCTGCAGCACTTAAACATCTCTTTTTCTCAATCATTAGATCAGCAACGTGATGGACACCATTGTGAACAAAATAATCAACAAAGGAGCGTTCCGTTCTTATTCTTTTGAAAAGTGAGTTGTAGAAAAGAGGCTCACTGAAAAACATCTCTTGGGTGTAGGAAACATAATCACGGTCGACCATGAAAACACGCCAAGCATTCAAAATTATATTGTAAAATGGTGGAAGCAAGGACAGATCAATACATTTCATGTTCATTAGGAATAGACCACATGAATAGTCTAGCATGCCGGCTTGACGGAGGAGGAGGAGAGCAGTGGACCTCCAGGCTAGGTCTGATGGACCATAGAGAAGCCGCCAGATTGAGGCGATGCCAAATGCCATTGCCCTGCATACGATGTCCACAAGACCATGCCCGCCTTCCTCTAAGGGAAGATTCAAGATCTCTGGACGAAGCCAATGTTTTCCACTCCAGAAGAAGTTTATTATTGTCTTCTGTATATTCAGCAGAACGTGTTCAGGAGGTGGAATGGCTTTGATTCTGTGCCACAGTATAGATGCTGCTAGATTGTTGATGACCAGGACTCGTCCCCGGTATGAAAGCAAAGCCAGCAACCCTTTCCATTTCCGCAGCTTTTGTTCGAGAGAGTCAGCGAGACCCTCCCAATTTTTCGCTTGTGTTGCTGCATCACCGATGAAAACACCAAGGTACTTCATTCCGTTGAGGGACCAGGTGAAGTGTTTCGGAAGGACAGGCATAGGCAGCTGGCATGGGCCCATCCACATCGCCTGGCACTTGGTCCAGTTTACCAAAGCTGAAGAAGCTAAACCATAATAGTCCAAGCAGTCCACCAGTTTCTTGATCTCATCGCTATTATGTACAATGACACAAATATCGGCAGCATATGCAGAGACTTTCACAGGCCTTGTGAGCAAATTTCTGCATCCGGTTAAGATGCTGCGGACTTTGATTAAAAGAGGCTCAATGGTTAAAGAGTACAGAATACCAGAAAAAGGACATCCCTGACGGATACCCCTTCCAACCTTTACAGGTTAAGTCAGTTCAGAGTTTACTCTGAGTATTGAGGAAATGCCATTATAGAGCAGTTTTACCATGGAGAGAAAAACAGGACCAAGTCCAAAACACTCTAGGACCTTGAAAGATATACACGACTTACACAGTCAAAAGCCTTCTCTTGGTCAAGCACAATCAAACCAAGATTGTCATTTTTTATTTTACACACATCCCAAAGATCTCTTAATAAAAAAATGTTATCGTGTATCTGTCGGTTAGGGATACAAAAAGACTGATCACTTTGAATCAATGACTCTAGAAGTGGGGCGATGCGTCGAGCTAGAACTTTAGAAAATATTTTATAATCTGAAGTTAGAAGAGAGATTGGACGCCAATTTATCAATGAGCTGAGGGTCTCCTTTCTTAGGTAATAAACTAATTAATGCTCTTCGGCAGCTCATCGGCAAGTCACCACAATGTAATGAACTATTAAAGACCTCCAATAGTTCTGGGCCTAATAAGGGCCAAAAGGATTTATAAAACTCTATTGCGAGGCCGTCCAATCCAGGAGATTTACCCATAGGTAAAGAAGCAAGGGAAAGTGTAAGCTCTTCCAAGGAAAGTAAGGAGCCGTAGGTCAGATGCGAAATAACTTATTGAGCCATCGTCAACATCATTTGCCATAAACAAGTCTGAAAAGAAGTTATAAACCTCCCTCTTTCTATTATCTTGTGACGTCAGTGTTCCCAGTTGAGAGCTTTAAGGTTTCAATTTGCCTTTGATTGGGAGTCTTTTTATCAAAATGGAAAAAAAAATTGGTCGGTGCATCTAAATTATATAGCTGATCCATCCGTAGACGGACCATTGCACCTTTTGCTTGGTATTCGACTAGGTTGTTTAGTCGAGTCTTCTTTTCCATAAGCAAATTATTATTTGTTCTATTTGGGGTTATTTGCCACATCAGTTTGCAACTTCATTATTTCCTTTTCTAGTGTGAACCTCTCCCTTTTTACACTAAAAGAAGCGAAATAATTAAACTGTTGGCAAAAGACAGCGATCTGTGCCTTTGCGTAGTCCCACCATAATATCGGGTTATCAAAATTATTATTTCTTTCTTTGAGGCTAATCCAAAACACTTTGAAAGCTTCACAAAAAGCAGCATTTTCCAGCAACATGACATTGAACTTCCAATATGGGCTGCCATGTTGCTGCAGAGCAAGCTTAAAGGATAAAGTTACAGCCAGGTGATCAGAGAAAAGGGAAGGCACGATATCAGATTTCGATATCTTGTCAAGCATTACAGTATTGACATAAATTCTGTCTAACCTGGCTAGTGTGTGCATCTGAGACGTACATCTAGACCAAGTAAACTGCCGTTGCATAGGGTGCTGAATACGCCAGACATCTATTAATCCCGTCGTCTTGATGATTTTCTCCAAGGGTTTGGCAGATCTCGGATGTGGCTCCGCACTGTTTCTATCTAGTGCAGGGTTAAGAGTGCAGTTGAAGTCGCCACTCATTATAAAAGAGCAATTTAAGTCAATTGTACTCAGAAAATCCTCTAGTTTTAGAAAGAAGTTGTGCCTTTCAGCATTCTTACAGGGAGCATCAATGTTTACAAAAACAAAGATTTGATTATTGGCAGTAAATTGAAGACAAGCCAGATGTCCGGGAATTATTTCATTATATTGAACTTGTGAAATTGTTAATGAGGAGGAGACAAAGAAAGCAATTCCAGCAGTGAGACAATTGATATCACTGAAGAACCACTGGCCCTTCATTAGCCTTCTCCATTGGGCTTGGCCATTCAGATCTCCATGCGTTTCTTGCAGTAACAAGACATCCAGGTGCAAACGACGTGTCAGATCTTTTACCTGAACTTTGCATTCCAAACTAGCACCACCGTTAATGTTTAGACTGCCAAAACTAACACTCATTCTTTCGGAAAAAGAAAGAAGATAAATAACGAAATAGATTAAAAAAAACCCATAAGGACCTCATTTACGAAGCTCCTGTCGAGCTTTCTGGATCATTTTTCTTAGCCGGTGCTTCTGAGCATCAGTGAAATTTGGAGTGTCAGGGTTATGCACAATTTCCTTCAATTTAAAAATCAACACCTGAAGATCAGGGAAATGATCTTTCAGTTCAATGTTCCTTTTCCGATAGGAATCTCTCAAAACGTCCCGAAGCTCGTCATCCGAAGGGCTATTTACAGCCTTTAGAATCTGAGAGAACTCCTCTTGACCCTCACCATCAGATTCCTCATATGGGGAATCAATTGGTGTTTCAGCTTCCTGGCGCACATCACATGATTGCTCAGTTTCAATAAAAGAAACTTCTTCAGGAACGTTTTGTGCTGGAGTCACATTTGAAGCTTCTCCGGGATGCGAGGTGGGGGACTCCAAGCCTGTTTGTGACATGACCACGATGCTCGGTTCATGGATGTCACTCTCCTTCAGTGGATTTAAATTATCCTCTTTTATTCTCTCTGTGCCCTTATTTTGCTCATTTATTCCTCTTTTTAGGGGGAGATTTTAAGTGCTTTTCCACCTCTTGTGATTGACAGGAGGAAGCTGCACAATGAACGTCCTCGTGTGAGATGACACTGTCTGAGGGATCAGGAACACTCACTGGGATTGGAAAATTAGAATCCACTTTTTCCTTGATGATGTTTGTACTAGTTGAGGTATCCTTTTCCTCTAATAAGGCAAACCTGTTGTCACATTGAATTCCAGTGATGGAGTTTTCACTGATTTGCCTTTTCCCAGAAGGTGACGCACTTCTTGCAGCCGATTTACGTTTTTTTACTTTGGAAACGGTAACAACCCCCTCATTTAGCTCTTTCACGAGCCTCGATTCAGTATACAAAAAAAAAAAAAATTAAAAAAAAAATTGCGCTGTCCATTGGTTCAACGGGAGGGGGCGTGTCCACTTGTTTACCTGGTTTATCCTGCACATTTGTCGAGCAGGAAACGTTAACATTAATCTGTGAGTCGTTGTTTCCTGTTTCGACCATGTTAGGCTGCTTCTTCTGATGGCGACAAAACCGTTTCATGTGTCCCACTGCACCACAACCAAAGCACTTTAGGGTGTCGGTGGTGATATATACTTGGTAATCGCGACCATTTGTCGTGAATTTTAAAGCAACATTCAAGGAGGGATATTCCTTTTTGAGAGCCATAAAAACCTGTCTACGGAAACTCATCACGTGACTGACACGTTCATCCTTGCAGCCCAAAGGGAGCATTATTAATGGGGACACACAGTGGCCATATCGCTGCAGCGCTGCAAGGACTGTATCGGTATCCAGGAATGGTGGGACATTTGAAATAACCACTTTCTGAGCAGGAGTATCTAAGGGAAGAAACAATAACAAAGTGTCCGGAGTCGAGGGCCAAACCTTGTTGTACGATGAGAGCAATGTGCTCTACATCGGACACAAACACGATAACCCGTTTGTTCATACGCGACGCCGCACGTACCTTATCAAACCCGATCATGTTCCCGATCGCGAGAACAATGGCTTCTACTGAAACACCTTCGGGTGGAGAACATGCCATGCCATGCTCGCGTGATAATTACTCAAATGCTGCATATCGCTGCGAATGAGCAGCCGCCATGTTTGAACACACGAGGCTTGGCATCGTCCTCCCAGCTCGGGAAGAGGAAGTTAGTAATGCACTCCGACTTTCCCAGCTTAGGGAAAGGGAGCGTTAAAAAAACAAACTAAGGAAATATAAGCGAGAAAACAAGGTTTGAAGTGAAGAAAATAAGTCGGGGGAAAAAACAACAGGGAACCGCCCAAAAACGACGATTACCTTAACCTGCACGATAAGTGTGCTGTAAGGCTCTCTCTCTCGTCTCAACATAGAAGGGGAAACACAGGGAAGCTTTACAAATAGAAACAAGGACACCAAGGAGCGAAATGGGGGTGGGGGGAGTAGGACAAACAGCCAAGACAGAGCACTCACGACACGAAGCGAGCAGACGCCATGACATCGCACCCAACGCACCGACAGCCGACAGGTGGCGACAGAGAGAGAGAGAGGGGAGATAATGGAGAGAGAGACAGAAGGAGAGGAGGAGAAAGACTGTTTGAGAGAGAGGGGGGAGATAGTGGAGAGAGAGAGAGCCAGAAGGAGAGGAGGAGAAAGACTGTGAGAGAGAGAGAGGGGAGGAGAGAGAGAGGGGGGGAGAGAGAGAGGGGGGAGATAGTGGATAGAGAGAGACAGAAGGAGAGGAGGAGAAAAACTGTGTGAGAGAGAGAGGGGGGAGATAGTGGAGAGAGAGACAGAAGGAGAGGAGGAGAAAGGCAGAGAGAGAGGGGGGAGATAGTGGAGAGAGAGAGCCAGAAGAGGAGGAGGAGAAAGACTGTTTGAGAGAGAGGGGGGAGATAGTGGAGAGAGAGAGCCAGAAGAGGAGGAGGAGAAAAACTGTGTGAGAGAGAGAGGGGGGGGAGATAGTGGAGAGAGAGAGACAAAATGAGAGGAGGAGAAAGGCAGAGAGAGAGAGGGGGGAGATAGTGGAGAGAGAGAGCCAGAAGAGGAGGAGGAGAAAAACTGTGTGAGAGAGAGAGAGAGGGGGGAGATAGTGGAGAGAGAGACAGAAGGAGAGGAGGAGAAAGACTGTTTGAGAGAGAGGGGGGAGATAGTGGAGAGAGAGAGCCAGAAGGAGAGGAGGAGAAAGACTGTTTGAGAGAGAGGGGGGAGATAGTGGAGAGAGAGAGCCAGAAGGAGAGGAGGAGAAAGACTGTTTGAGAGAGAGGGGGGAGATAGTGGAGAGAGAGAGCCAGAAGGAGAGGAGGAGAAAGACTGTTTGAGAGAGAGGGGGGAGATAGTGGAGAGAGAGAGCCAGAAGGAGAGGAGGAGAAAGACTGTGAGAGAGAGAGAGGGGAGGAGAGAGAGAGGGGAGGAGAGAGAGAGGGGGGGAGAGAGAGAGGGGGGAGATAGTGGAGAGAGAGACAGAAGGAGAGGAGGAGAAAGACTGTTTGAGAGAGAGGGGGGAGATAGTGGAGAGAGAGAGCCAGAAGGAGAGGAGGAGAAAGACTGTGAGAGAGAGAGAGAGAGGGGAGGAGAGAGAGAGGGGAGGAGAGAGAGAGGGGGGGGAGAGAGAGAGGGGGGAGATAGTGGAGAGAGAGACAGAAGGAGAGGAGGAGAAAGACTGTTTGAGAGAGAGGGGGGAGATAGTGGAGAGAGAGAGCCAGAAGGAGAGGAGGTAAAATACTTTTTGAGAGAGAGGGGGGAGATAGTGGAGAGAGAGAGCCAGAAGGAGAGGAGGAGAAAGACTGTTTGAGAGAGAGGGGGGAGATAGTGGAGAGAGAGAGCCAGAAGGAGAGGAGGAGAAAGACTGTTTGAGAGAGAGGGGGGAGATAGTGGAGAGAGAGAGCCAGAAGGAGAGGAGGAGAAAGACTGTTTGAGAGAGAGGGGGGAGATAGAGGAGAGAGAGAGAGCCAGAAGGAGAGGAGGAGAAAGACTGTTTGAGAGAGAGAGAGGGGGGAGATAGTGGAGAGAGAGAGCCAGAAGGAGAGGAGGAGAAAGACTGTTTGAGAGAGAGGGGGGAGATAGTGGAGAGAGAGACAGAAGGAGAGGAGGAGAAAGACTGTTTGAGAGAGAGGGGGAGATAGTGGAGAGAGAGAGCCAGAAGGAGAGGAGGAGAAAGACTGTTTGAGAGAGAGAGAGGGGGGAGATAGTGGAGAGAGAGAGCCAGAAGGAGAGGAGGAGAAAGACTGTTTGAGAGAGAGAGAGGGGGGAGATAGTGGAGAGAGAGAGCCAGAAGGAGAGGAGGGGAAAGACTGTTTGAGAGAGAGAGAGGGGGGAGATAGTGGAGAGAGAGAGCCAGAAGGAGAGGAGGAGAAAGACTGTTTGAGAGAGAGGGGGAGATAGTGGAGAGAGAGAGCCAGAAGGAGAGGAGGAGAAAGACTGTTTGAGAGAGAGAGAGGGGGGAGATAGTGGAGAGAGAGACAGAAGGAGAGGAGGAGAAAAACTGTGTGAGAGAGAGAGAGAGGGGGGAGATAGTGGAGAGAGAGACAGAAGGAGAGGAGGAGAAAAACTGTGAGAGAGAGAGAGAGAGGGGGGAGATAGTGGAGAGAGAGACAGAAGGACAGGAGGAGAAAAACTGTGAGAGAGAGAGAGAGGGGAGATAGTGGAGAGAGAGACAGAAGGAGAGGAGGAGAAAAACTGTGTGAGAGAGAGAGAGAGGGGAGATAGTGGAGAGAGAGACAGAAGGAGAGGAGGAGAAAAACTGTGTGAGAGAGAGAGAGAGGGGAGATAGTGGAGAGAGAGACAGAAGGAGAGGAGGAGAAAAACTGTGTGAGAGAGAGAGAGAGGGGAGATAGTGGAGAGAGAGACAGAAGGAGAGGAGGAGAAAGACTGTGAGGGAGAGAGAGGGGGGAGATAGTGGAGAGAGAGACAGAAGGAGAGGAGGAGAAAGACTGTGAGGGAGAGAGAGGTGGGGGGAGAGAGAAGGAGAGAGAGAGAGATCATATTGTTAGCTCTGACACATTTTTAAAAGAGAAAAACATTTTGTCTCTCCGTTGTACCGCAGCGTTGGGATGATTGATACCGACCGTGTTGCCTTCGTCGTATTACAAATTGAGTGCTGACTTGCATAAATTGACTAATACATATACATTATTGAGCAAAGGTTAGGATGGAGTTTATATGACAGTCATAAGTGCCTGATCCTGACAGAATGGATCCTGAGGCCGAGAGCTGCGCTGACACGACACTATTTTCTCATCTCCTTTCTGTTCCTATTATATCAAAAGCTGTCATAAACGTGCCTCAAACATATGTCATGTGCACACTTGGGCTACGCTTAAACCCCACAGAGATTTGGAATTAAACAGCTTGGACACGTGACCATGGACCTCAGGGGCGGATCCAGGGGGGTTCACTAGGTGCACGTGAACCCCCTCCTTCCCCAATCCCAAAATCCCCACCTACCCTCCCTCCGCCACTACCATATTTACTTCCACCATCTGCAATGGACGGAAGTAATGTTTTGAACCCTGTCAGTGTCAGTTTGTTTGTGTGCAGGATATCTCAAAAAGTTATTGATGGATTTTGGATTTAATCTGGTGGAGGGGTTGTGTGTGTGCCAACGAAGAATTGATTCGATTTTGCTGAAGATCCGAATCCGGATAAGAGAATTTTTAAGTGATTCTTCACTATGGAGTGCGATCCGGCAAAAGCCAGACCTGGCAAAGATCTGGCAAAAGCCAGATCGCACTCCATCCTCCGGCCAGATCACAGCATAGCTTGATATTTCAGAGTTATGGATGGATTTGGTCAAAACTAGGTGGAGAGGTTGTGTGTGTGACAAGAACAAAGTGATTCAATTTTGCTGAAGATCCGAATCCGGATAAGAGAATTTTTAAGTGATTCTTCACTATGGAGTGTGATCCGGCAAAAGCCAGACCTGGCAAAGATCTGGCAAAAGCCAGACCTGGCAAAGATCTGGCAAAAGCCAGATCGCACTCCATCCTCCGGCCAGATCACAGCATAGCTTGATATTTCAGAGTTATGGATGGATTTGGTCAAAACTAGGTGGAGAGGTTGTGTGTGTGACAAGAACAAAGTGATTCAATTTTGCTGAAGATCCGAATCCGGATAAGAGAATTTTTAAGTGATTCTTCACTATGGAGTGCGATCCGGCAAAAGCCAGACCTGGCAAAGATCTGGCAAAAGCCAGATCGCACTCCATCCTCCGGCCAGATCACAGCATAGCTTGATATTTCAAAGAGTTATGGATGGATTTGGTCAAAACTAGGTGGAGAGGTTGTGTGTGTGACAAGAACAAAGTGATTCAATTTTGGTGAAGATCTGAATCCAGATCCGGATACGATAATTTTTTAATTTTTAAGTGATTCTTCAAAATTGAGAGATGGGGCCAAAAATGATTTATATCATGATATTTCAAAACGTTGTGAACGAGTTATGACAAAACTTGGTGAAGGAGGTGGTTAAGTGACAATAACAAGGGGGTTAGCTTTTGGTTCAGGTCCGAATCCATATCCGGCTTATCAGTGGGATACAAATCCGGATCCGGCCTATGAGAATCAAAGTAAGACGTGCATTCATTTATATATATTGCAGACCATGAACTTATTATTTAAAACACCAACAAGAAAGCAAACATGCCACCATGCTCCAGTTTCAAGTTGGACGCAACCTTCAGCTATCATCTATCATCTTTTCCGACCCTGGAAAATGAGCCGTTCCGGGCACCATCGTGCGACTCCACATCTGGTGCCTCTTCGCCAATGATATGTGTGCCACCGCTGGCCCACTTAAGACCCACTTAACTGAGCACACGAGACGGGACACGGGCACTGCACCTCATCCCGCCTGTGATCTGCTCGTTTGGGACAGTTTACACAGAAGTCATTAGAGAACTGGTGGATCTCTACCAATATGACCTGCCATCACCAATAACGAGTGATACAGAGGTGCGCAGCTGGCAGATAATGGGGTCCCAACCACAACAAGTAAGCATCAGAGGTCCCAATCACAACAAGTCAGCATCAGAGGTCCCAACCACAACAAGTCAGCATCAGAGGTCCCAACCACAACAAGTCAGCATCAGAGGTCCCAACCACAACAAGTGAGCATCAGAGGTCCCAACCACAACAAGTCAGCATCAGAGGTCCCAACCACAGCAAGTCAGCATCAGAGGTCCCAACCACAACAAGTCAGCATCAGTGGTCCCAACCACAGCAAGTCAGCATCAGAGGTCCCAACCACAACAAGTCAGCATCAGAGGTCCCAACCACAACAAGTCAGCATCAGAGGTCCCAACCACAACAAGTGAGCATCAGAGGTCCCATCCAACCACAGCAAGTCAGCATCAGAGGTCCCAACCACAACAAGTCAGCATCAGTGGTCCCAACCACAGCAAGTCAGCATCAGAGGTCCCAACCACAACAAGTCAGCATCAGAGGTCCCAACCACAGCAAGTCAGCTTCTGAGGTCCCAACCACAACAAGTCAGCATCAGTGGTCCCAACCACAGCAAGTCAGCATCAGAGGTCCCAACCACAACAAGTCAGCATCAGAGGTCCCAACCACAGCAAGTCAGCTTCTGAGGTCCCAACCACAGCGAGTCAGCATTTGAGGTCCCAACCACAGGAGCAAAAACCCTCAAACAGACAGACAAATCATTCTTCCCCAACATCCACTGCCTGAAACTTCTCTTCTGCACGATGCGCATAACGTCATGGAAGTGTGAGCAGTCTATTGGCGGACTGAGATGTCTTAAGACTCACATTAGGCCAACAATGTGTGAAGATCGGATGAATGGACTTCTACTAACACACATTCATTATGGTGTGGACTTGGATACGAATGTCATCATTGATGACTTTACATGGCGAAGTCCATGAAGAATGGAGCTTCTGGTCATCCTTTAGTAGAGCTAGTCGACTTCAAGAGCTGACGATGTACAAAGAGGAAACTGTCACTTCACTCAGTAGGCCGGCTGGCACAAGTTTACATTCATCACTATTCAGGACAATATCTCTCTTTTCGTTAAATGTTGTCAATTGAAAAATAGAAGACAAATACATCGAGTTGAATAGGGCTTTGAGCTAGATTTTGTGATATGTGAACATCTTAACCTCAAGTGAACCCTTCCTAAAAAATTTTATTGATCTGCCCTTGGACCTTGAACTATGAGTGGGGCAGCATGAACCACACAACTAACTCATTCTCATTTCTTAAATCTTTTAAAATGAAACATCATTACCTGTGGCAGATTGAATAATATCTGCTTCTCATGCAATTTTAATGGCCATTTGCCAATCAAAACAACAAAAAAATACCACCTGCAAATTACAGACATCAATTATCATTATACCAGCTCGTTATTACACGTAATTCCAATTATTCCAATTATATCGTTGTAATTATAAGAGGTTCAAAGGCAAACGGACAAAACCTGTTCATTTCCTGTCCATCGTCATCCAAATATTATGTGGGGAGATGTCTGAGAAAAGGAGAATTCCGAAAAGAATGATATGGAGGAAAGAATAGAGGATAAATCAGAGGGTCAATGTGGGGTGAAAGGAGCGGAAGTGATGGGGGGAAATGTATGGAGAAAGTTAGGTTGGGGAAGGAAAAGGGGGGCTAGATGGGGTAGAGGGGGGCGAACCAAAATAGCATCAGTGTTTATGTTGGTGTGCTCCATCCTCGTTTGTTAAAATAATAAATCCTTCACAAAGTAATCATGATATGATGTGTGTGTGTGTGTGTGTGTGTGTGTGTGTGTGTGTGTGTACGTGAGTTTATGTGTAAATGTATGTTACACCTCCCAAACCCAGGAGATCAGGACCGCCTCTCTGGACATATCTCAAGCTTTTCATACAGTCTGGTATCCCGCCTTGCTCTCCAAACTGTCTGCCGATGGAATCCAAGGTCAACTCCACTCTTGGATTGCTGACTTCCTCCACTCCCATAGCCATGTAGCTCCAAACAGAACCCTTTCTTCTCCTCTCCCTGTCAAGACTGGAGTACCCCAAGGCAGTATTATCGGCCCCATCTTTTTTCTAATCTTCGTCAATGATTTCTCTGACTCTGAAAAATCCTCTTTATCTTTTATTTATTACTCTTTTTTCCTTATTTAAATCCTCATTTATTACTTTTTTCCCCACCTGTGGAACTACCTTGCACGCTCACTTCAATCTAATTCTTCCCTCCAGGTCTTCAAGACAGCTGTTCACTGCCATATATTTCATCATCCCCATCCAAAACATGATCTTTTCTTCCACCTTGTTCACCCCTTCCTTTCTCCCATAACCCTCATTGTTACCTGTATCCCTTGTTTGTCCGTCTCCGTCTACCTTCTCCCTCCGCCCTGCTGTTGCCGTTTCCCATTCTCCTGTTGTTCCCTTTGCAATGTTGTGTCCTGATCTGTTCTGTGTCCAAGCTCTTCCACAAGCCTAGTTAGTACAAAAACAAGAGTATAAAAAGACCCCAAAATACCTTTAAGATCCTAAAAAAAACCCCCAGGAGCCTCTAGAACCGTAAGAAGCCTAAGACCACGAAGAACTTGAAGACCATTAAGACTCCTTAGACATTAAAGAGGCTACAGACCCTATAGACCCCATATACCCCTTTACAACCTTTATAACCCCTAAGACCCACAAGACCTCTTTGTCTCCTTTAGACCCTCTTTGACCTTTAGACCCTCACACCTTTCAGACTTTTTTCGATGTTTTAAGACTCTTTACCCTACTTTAGACAATTCCGACTGTTTAGACCTTAAATTACACCCTTTAGACATTTTAAGACCCATTAATCCGCTTTAGACACTTCTTACTGTTTAGACCTTGAATTACACCCTTTAGACATTTTAAGACCCATTAATCTGCTTTGGACACTTATTACTGTTTAGACCTTAAATTACACCCTTTAGACATTTTAAGAACCTTTCGTCTGCTTTAGACACTTCCGACTGTTTAGACCTTAAATTATACCCTTTAGATGTTTTAAGACCCATTAGTCGGCTTTAGACACTTCCGACTGTTTAGACCTTAAATTATACCCTTTAGACATTTTAAGACCCTTTAGTCTTAACTCTTTAGTCTTTTAAGACTTTTAAGACTTTTTAAAAAGACTCTTTTTAAGACTTAAGAGTCTTTAGTCTTAACCCTTTAGTCTTTAAGACCCTTTAGTCTTTTAAGACCCTTTAGTCTTTTAAGACCCTTTTTAATACCCTTTTTAAAGACCCTTTAGCCTGGTGTTGGCTTAGCGGGTAGGGTGCCGGCTTGGGATCCGAGGATCCTGAGTTCGAATCCCGGTCGATCGCTGAATTAACGCCAGGGGGGTTGACTCAGCCTGTCATCCTTCCGAGGTCGCGGTCGCTCAGCCTGTCATCCTTCCGAGGTCGGCAAATTGAGTACCAGCTTGCTGGGATGAATGATCCCGGTGTGCACCCCGGCTTAGAATAGGTACACCGTATCCCTGTGCATCGTAAGAGGCGACCAAGGGTTGGTGCCAGGAAGGGCATCCGGCCATAAAAACAGTGCCTCAAACAGGGAACCATGATTGTCATGGGGCCCGCATGGCTAACCCCCGCTCTAGCGGGGAAAATGGCCTTAAAACGATCATTCATATTCATATATTCAGTCTACTTTAGATAATTCGGACGGTTCAGACCTTAAATTACACACATTATACATTTTATTGTAAGACCATTTAGATACTTTAGACAATTCAGACTGTTTCGACCTTAAATTACACCCTTTAGACATTTAAGACCCTTTCGTCTACTTTCGACAACTCCAACTGTTTACACCTTAAATTACACCCCTTAGACATGTTAAGAACCTTTCGTCTGCTTTGGACAATTCTGACTGTTTAGACCTGAAATTACACCCTTTAGACGTTTTAAGACCCCTTCGTCTACTTTAGACAATTCTGAATGTTTAGACTTTAAATTCCAACTTTTGGATATTTTAAGTCACTTTCGTCTACTTTAGACAATTCCAACTGTTTAGACCTTAAATTACACCCTTTAGACATTTTAAAAGCCATTAGTCTCCTTTATACAATTCCGACTGTTCAGACCTTAAATTACACACTTTATACATTTTAAGAACCGTTGATCTACTTTAAACAATTCTGACTGTTTAGACCTTAAATTACACCCTTTAGACATTTTAAAAGCCATTAGTCTCCTTTATACAATTCCGACTGTTCAGACCTCAAATTACACACTTTATACATTTTAAGAACCGTTGATCTACTTTAAACAATTCTGACTGTTTAGACCTTAAATTACACCCTTTAGACATTTTAAAAGCCATTAGTCTCCTTTATACAATTCCGACTGTTCAGACCTCAAATTACACCCTTTATACATTTTAAGAACCGTTGATCTACTTTAAACAATTCTGACTGTTTAGACCTTAAATTACACCCTTTAGACATTTTAAAAGCCATTAGTCTCCTTTATACAATTCCGACTGTTCAGACCTCAAATTACACCCTTTATACATTTTAAGAACCGTTGATCTACTTTAAACAATTCTGACTGTTTAGACCTTAAATTACACCCTTTAGACATTTTAAAAGCCATTAGTCTCCTTTATACAATTCCGACTGTTCAGACCTCAAATTACACCCTTTATACATTTTAAGAACCGTTGATCTACTTTAAACAATTCTGACTGTTTAGACCTTAAATTACACCCTTTAGACATTTTAAGAACTTTCAGTCTACTTTCGATAATTCCGACTGTTTCGACCTCAAATTACACTTTTAAGAGCCTTTGATCTACTTTAGACAATTCCGATTGTTTAAACGTTAAATTACACCCTTTAGACATTTTAAAAGCCATTAGTCTCCTTTATACAATTCCGACTGTTTAGACCTTAAATTACACCCTTTAGAGATACTAGGGCATGCCCGTACTATATATATATCTAAAAGTATATCCCCCCCCCCCCCCCTCTATTTACATGCAATGGTTTGGTCCAAAGCTAACGGCTTGCGAGTACGGTGACAATCCCCCCCCCCCTCTATTTACATGAAATGGTTTGGTCCAAAGCTAACGGCTAGCGGAGTTTGGTAAAGAAATCGCCATAGCGTGCACAAATGCGCAGGAAAGCGAAAGAATCGCAAATTAGTTTTAATTAGTTTTAAAACATAGTTTAACGCCAACATAGCGGCAACATAGTTTGCCAACGTGAAATAAATGAATACGCTCTCAAATGTGCCAAAAAAAAAAAAAAACGCTACCCATACGCTCTACCCCGCCCGTACGCCCGTAAACAAAAAAAACAACGCTCTTCGCTTCCGCCCTTCGCTCTGACTGAATTGGGAGAAATAATGCGCATAAGAAATCGAGAAATTATTATTTTCTCCGGAAGAAATCGAATTACGTACCGTAATGGCGCACGCGCTCGGCTCAGCATCAGCTCGCTCTCACTTCGGCCACGCCTACGCAATAACGCGTTCTGTGATTGGATGCCGGAAGTGCAGTCCTCACTGTCCGGAAGGTCGCAAATCGCAGTTACGATGAATCGCAAATTAGTTTTAATTAGTTTTAAAACATAGTTTAACGGCAACATAGTTTGCCGACGGGAAATAAATGAATACGCTCTCAAATGTGCCATCCGAGGCAGAGTGTGTTCGCCACGTTCGGCACACGCGATAGCTCGCTGCTCTCTGATTGGTTGAATCGTTTTTTGGACATAGCTCGGTAAGTAATTGTCCGATTAATATGAAACCTTGAAAAGGCACATCCTCGGGTCCCCAGCAATATACCTGGCAAGTTTCAAGTATATCGGACCAGTAGTTGTCGAGAAACAGCGGTCACAGACAAACAAACAAACAAACAAACATACACACAGAGATTAGTGGAATTATAGATAGATTCTGACTGTTTAGACCTTAAATTACACCCTTTAGACATTTTAAAAGCCATTAGTCTCCTTTATACAATTCCGACTGTTCAGACCTCAAATTACACCCTTTATACATTTTAAGAACCGTTGATCTACTTTAAACAATTCTGACTGTTTAGACCTTAAATTACACCCTTTAGACATTTTAAAAGCCATTAGTCTCCTTTATACAATTCCGACTGTTCAGACCTCAAATTACACCCTTTATACATTTTAAGAACCGTTGATCTACTTTAAACAATTCTGACTGTTTAGACCTTAAATTACACCCTTTAGACATTTTAAGAACTTTCAGTCTACTTTCGACAATTCCGACTGTTTCGACCTCAAATTACACTTTTAAGAGCCTTTGATCTACTTTAGACAATTCCGATTGTTTAAACGTTAAATTACACCCTTTAGACATTTTAAAAGCCATGAGTCTCCTTTATACAATTCCGACTGTTTAGACCTTAAATTACACCCTTTAGACATACTAGGGCATGCCCGTACTATATATATATCTAAAAGTATATCCCCCCCCCCCCCCCTCTATTTACATGCAATGGTTTGGTCCAAAGCTAACGGCTTGCGAGTACGGTGACAATCCCCCCCCTCTATTTACATGAAATGGTTTGGTCCAAAGCTAACGGCTAGCGGAGTTTGGTAAAGAAATCGCCATAGCGTGCACAAATGCGCAGGAAAGCGAAAGAATCGCAAATTAGTTTTAATTAGTTTTAAAACATAGTTTAACGCCAACATAGCGGCAACATAGTTTGCCAACGTGAAATAAATGAATACGCTCTCAAATGTGCCAAAAAAAAAAAAAACGCTACCCGTACGCCCGTAAACAAAAAAAACAACGCTCTTCGCTTCCGCCCTTCGCTCTGACTGAATTGGGAGAAATAATGCGCATAAGAAATCGAGAAATTATTATTTTCTCCGGAAGAAATCGAATTACGTACCGTAATGGCGCACGCGCTCGGCTCAGCATCAGCTCGCTCTCACATCGGCCACGCCTACGCAATAACGCGTTCTGTGATTGGATGCCGGAAGTGCAGTCCTCACTGTCCGGAAGGTCGCAAATCGCAGTTACGATGAATCGCAAATTAGTTTTAATTAGTTTTAAAACATAGTTTAACGGCAACATAGTTTGCCGACGGGAAATAAATGAATACGCTCTCAAATGTGCCATCCGAGGCAGAGTGTGTTCGCCACGTTCGGCACACGCGATAGCTCGCTGCTCTCTGATTGGTTGAATCGTTTTTTGGACATAGCTCGGTAAGTAATTGTCCGATTAATATGAAACCTTGAAAAGGCACATCCTCGGGTCCCCAGCAATATACCTGGCAAGTTTCAAGTATATCGGACCGGTAGTTGTCGAGAAACAGCGGTCACAGACAAACAAACAAACAAACAAACATACACACAGAGATTAGTGGAATTATAGATAGAAGATAAGAACCTTTCATGTGCTTTGGACAATTCTGACTGTTTAGACCTTAAATTACACCCTTTAGACGTTTTAAGACCCCTTCGTCTACTTTAGACAATTCCAACTGTTTAGACCTTAAATTACACCCTTTAGACATTTTAAAAGCCATGAGTCTCCTTTATACAATTCCGACTGTTTAGACCTTAAATTACACCCTTCAGACATTTTAAGACCTTTCAGTCTACTTTAGACAATTCCGATTGTTTAAACGTTAAATTACACCCTTTAGACATTTTAAAAGCCATTATTCTCCTTTATACAATTCCGACTGTTTAGACCTTAATTTACACCCTTTATACATCTCAAGACCCTCTGGTCTACTTTAGACCATTCCGACTGTTTAGACCTAAAATGACACCCGTTAGACAGTTTAAGACCCTTTAGACTACTTTAGACAAATCCGGCCCTTTAGACCAATGCAGACATTTTCAGACCTTTCGACCTTTACAAAATGACCATTCATTTGCTATCAATGGTGTTGCATTTAGCATTTAGTGCATCCTTCCATTTATTTGCCCCAACCCACACAACACAAGTTCTGGTGAGGGTCTGCAATCTCTGATCGCTTTTTCTCGTTAGTTTATGATTTCGGAATTGCGGTTATTGTTGAAATAAGGATTATAATTATGAGAAACGGATTTATGAAAAATTATGCACATGGTATTTTATTTTCCTAAATGAGTGTTCGTGTGAAAATACCATTCCTAAAGTAACACAGTTACTAAAAATGGTGAATTAAACAATATATTAGGTAAAAGTCTGTCTGAACATGGATTTTTGCTCATCTATCAGAAGAATTGCCACTTGCTGAGTCTTTCCTTGAAAATAGATGCTAATGTCGAACAAAAATGTCTTCAATTCAAAAAACATTGCCATGCGCTCCTGTTCATTACGTCACGTGGTAATAAAGTGTCGTACCATCATCACAACATTGTACAACCTGAATGTACACCACATGGAGTTAGTGACACAGGAAGAGGAAGTCGTCAGACGTTACATTGTTCAGTGAATCCCTGAATAAAATACCTTTGGGGTTATTGACGTATGATGTTCGCAAAAAAACGATTCAACCTCCTCAGGAAAAAAGTCAAGTGTAGCTGAAACAACCAATCCCACTGATGAAGGTAAGGCCATTTTTGTTATCCATAATATGATAGAAACACCGTGTGCGGAAAATAGGTGAATTTTAAATAATCTGATTGAAAAGGTTAAGATACCAGAACAGGTGACTTATTCTCATTCCGAAGGAGCAAGCTGACGTGGAATTGTGCATGAAACACCAAAAGGTAAATGTAAGTGGATATATGACATTCCTCCATCACTATTACCCAAGGTAAAATGGAATATGCATCACCTGATGGGCAAGTTCATCGATTCAAAACGAACGAGGATAAATTGATGTTTCTGAAGGACGCAGATCTACAATGACACGTGACGGATTATCACCAACAGGCACATTTTTAAACTCTCACCTGACGCATCTTCACAGCAAGGCCTTGCACAGCCGTGAGCAAGAACGAGCCGGAGGTTAACAGAGAGGCGGAAAGAAAAACCTGGGAACAACTAACATGGTGGGAAAGCCAAGCAGACTAAATGATGACACCCGGAAATGAGATGCTAGAGTCAAGGTGACGAGGCCGCAGACATTGCTGCACTTTGGTGCTTCATTAACCTTTTAAAGGCCTATATATCAAATGGATAACTTCAAACCTGGTCCAATTTGCATGAAAATGCTACTCCGACCACAATTGCATCGCCTATCATGTGAGGCCTGCGGGACCATCAAGCACATTCAATTTCCGGCATGGAGATGAAACCGGACGAGTAACATAATTCCATTTCCGAGAGCAGAGAGTTCGCTCTAATATCATAACTTTTATCATCAGAAACATTTTCTTGCGAATGCAACAACTCAGCCTCTGCAAGTATCCGTCCGGAAGGCAAAAATGTGCTGCGAAGCCAAGAAAAGCAGACATTTGTTATTAATGTGAGGGACATGACCTTGGAGCTGACCCTCGTATGACCCAGTATGACCCATGACCGAGTCACATACTTGTGCCAAGACATTTACATGGACATGGCACAGGGACATTTACATGGACATGGCATCACATGGCACAAGAAAAGTGATGACTGGCACAGGGAGATCTTTGTCTCACCAACCTCCACAACACTACTCGCATACGTCATATACACCTTTCTTCAAGCTACCAATAGAGGAAGAGCAAAAATAGTTTGCATCACCATGCATTGTGAGCCAATGTGTCCGTGTGTTGTTTCGATCGGGTTTACATGACCATGTACTCGAGTGAGCTTGTGATTGTTATAAACCTTTATCTTTTATTAAATGGCATTTCTCAACATGAAACACATGTCCAAGACTGAACCTTTAAAAGTATGCCTTTAATCTTACACCCACATTGAGGATTTACAGTAACTGTTAACTCTGAAGTCCGAGTCAGTCGGGCTCAGTCTCAGTCAGTCACTCTTTCTTTTTCAAGAGATCACCTTCAAACACAACTAACATTGAGGACACACAGTTCAGAGTGGGTCTGAGATTGAGGGGTCGACCCACAGTTGATAATCTGAATGTTAATTTAAATCAGGCAATCAGGAAGCTCAAAGATGATGATGACGACGACAACTACAAACATTATACGACTATTTCCCCCTTTTTTCAAGGGTTGGTCGAATAATGGCATTCCTCCATACAGGTCAGTTCCATGAATAACTGAACATTACCCAACTTGATTGACTGTTTCAATCCATCTCTTTTTAGGACATCCTCTCGGCTTTATTCCTTCTCCCACGAGATTTATTGCTTTCTTTTCAGCTTCCGCTTCTGACCTTCGTTGCCATGACCAAACCACCAATCAAGTCTTCTCTTTCTAATCAAATAACTGACAAAATACAGCATTGGAGTACCAGGAGGAACCAACCCAAAAACAGAAAGATGGAGTTATCAGGAAACTGTGTACATGTGTATGTGTGTGTGTGTGTGTGTACATGTGTATGTGTATGTGTGTATGTGTGTACATGTGTGTGTGTGTGTGTGTGTGTGTGTGTGTGCACGCGCATGCTTTTGTGTGTGTGTGTGTGTGTGTATGTGTCTGTGTGTGTGTGTGTGTGTGTGTGTGTGTGTGTGTGCATGCTTTTGTATGTGTGTGTCATTGGTTTTTAACTCCATATGTGGGTTTATTATTTATTTTACTTCCTTCTTTCTTAATGCCTAAAAAACTAAAACGACACTCTTCGACGTCACAACGTTGACCGATATGCCACATTATTACATCATTATAATACTTGTACCAAGTTTCATTTAAATCCATTCAGCTGTTCACAAGTTTTCACATTTTTACCTGACATGACCTCCGACCTTTGACCTCTTAACCCCAATATTTATTCAGTTCATGTTTACATCATTATACATACCTGCACCAAGTTTTAATTTAAATCCCTTCAACTGTTCACAAGTTATCACAATTTTACCTGACATGACCTCTGACCTTTGGCCTTTGACCTCGGGACCCAAAATCTAATCAGTTATAATCTTTGCCTCATTATACATACCTGTGCCAAGTTTGAATTAGATGACTTCAGCCATTATCAAGTTATGGACCGATCACAGACTTTGAACTTTGACCTCTTTACATCATTCTACATAACTGTACCAAATTTGGTGAGAATCCCATCACCGATTCACAAGTTATCGTGGTAACAGGATTTTTTACCTACCATGACCTCTGACCTTTGGCCTTTGACCTCGTGACACCAAAATCTAATCAGTTCATCTTTGCCTCATTATACATACCTGTGCCAAGTTTGACCAAGATCCCTTCAGCCGTTGTCAAGTTATCGCGGTAACTTAAACCTATCATGGACGGACGGATGGACGGACAACCTGAAAACATAATGCCTCTGGTGACCTCGTCAACGGAGGCACACAAAATACAATCACAGTGGAAAATGTTTCTGGACAATTTATCAATCTGCAGTTTAATCCCCCTCGACCCCAACCACACTTTTATTCCATATTATTGGGGCACTGAGACTCAGTTATTCTCACAGACCAACTCAACTTGACGCTTCTGACCGACTACAATCAGACTCTCAGTTTTGTCAGTCACCTTTGTGGCTCTACTACAAGGTTCAGAAGGAAAACAAATAAACAAACAACAAACAAACAAACAACAAACAAACAAACAAACAACAAACAAAACAAAGGAGTATAACAAATGTGAATCAATCTGTCACCAGAACCCGATAAAGTCCATATATGTTCACGCTTATCACACTCTCAGCTATGCCTGTACCTCTCACGTTCTAGCAAAGGAAGGGTATTCCAACATGGCGGCTGCTTGCCCTGCGAGTACGTGCTGCCGCTGTGCTCCAGTTGTATATACAGCTCGGTGAACACACCCCAGCACATGTGTGAGACCCTGCTTTCCTTGCACACCCCTAACTGTGCTCCAGGTGTATATACAGCTCGGTGAACACACCCCAGCACATGTGTGAGACTCAGCTTTCCTTGCACACCCCTAACTGTGCTCCAGGTGTATATACAGCTCGGTGAACACACCCCAGCACATGTGTGAGACCCAGCTTGCCTTGGACGCCCCTATCTGTGCTCCAGGTGTATATACATTCCGGTGAACACACTCCAGTCCATGTGTGAGACCAAGCTTGCCGTGGACGCCCCCTAACTGTGCTCCAGGTGTATATACAACTCGGTGAACACACCCCAGCACATGTGTGAGACCCAGCTTTCCTTGCACACCCCTAACTGTGCTCCAGGTGTATATACAGCTCGGTGAACACACCCCAGCACATGTGTGAGACCCAGCTTTCCTTGCACACCCCTAACTGTGCTCCAGTTGTATATACATCCCGTTGAACACACCCCAGCGCATGTGTGAGGCCAAGTTTGCCTTGCATGCCCCTAACTGTGCCCCAGTTGTATATACATCCCGGTGAACACACCCCAGCACATGTGTGAGGCCAAGTTTGGCTTGCATGCCCCTAACTGTGCCCCAGTTGTATATACATCCCGGTGAACACACCCCAGCACATGTGTGAAGCCAAGTTTGGCTTGCACGCCCCTAACTGTGCCCCAGTTGTATACACATCCCGGTGAACACACCCCAGCACATGTGTGAGGCCAAGTTTGGCTTGCATGCCCCTAACTGTGCTCCAGTTGTATATACATCCCGGTGAACACACCCCAGCACATGTGTGAGGCCAAGTTTGGCTTGCACACCCCTAACTGTGCTCCAGTTGTATATACATCCCGGTGAACACACCCCAGCACATGTGTGAGGCCAAGTTTGGCTTGCACACCCCTAACTGTGCTCCAGTTGTATATACATCCCGGTGAACACACCCCAGCGCATGTGTGAGGCCAAGTTTGCCTTGCATGCCCCTAACTGTGCCCCAGTTGTATATATACACAAATAATTAAGTTAAGCACCCCTACACAACGAATTAAGGTAAGCACCCCCTAATATATATTCTTTGTGTATATGTATACATTGGCATATATTCTAAGGTATGTGAGATCAAATAATGATTGGTATGACATTAGCAATTATCCATTGATGAAATTGAGTGATCAAAGTGAAAAAAAGTGATTGGTTGAGTCAGTGATCCGATCACGTGGGTCCTACACACGTTATTGACGCAAAGATCGCTAGAGGTCTTCTCAGAACAATGACTGTACGTTAGAAAACATAAACGTCATCCACACTGTCCGTGATGGACCTATAGCTCCATACTTAAATTGAGGTGAAAATATGCCTAAAATTCCCAAAAAATTTCACCTTAAATTATTCAGAATAAAATATTGAAAACGGCATGATTGTTATGTTTTTATGTGACCATAATATCACTTCTCCAGAAAATATAGCAATATCATGGGTATATTACACTGTTTTGACGACAACAAACTTGTAATGTGCGAGGTTGTAAAAAAACGGGGGGGGTGCTTAACTTAATTCTTTGTGTATACATCCCGGTGAACACACCCCAGCACATGTGTGAGGCCAAGTTTGGCTTGCATGCCCCTAACTGTGCCCCAGTTGTATATACATCCCGGTGAACACACCCCAGCACATGTGTGAGGCCAAGTTTGGCTTCCACGCCCCTAACTGTGCCCCAGTTGTATATACATCCCGGTGAACACACCCCAGCACATGTGTGAGGCCGAGCTTGGCTTGCACGCCCCTAACGCTGCCTCGTGATATTGAATAAAGGCCGTGAACTTGCAATATGCTCGCATCACACCATTAACTGCATAATCGTCACGCAAATTCACACACGTGGTAAAATAACTGTTTACATCAAATTTTGACCAAATATTTTTTGAAATTGAATGTTCAACAAATAAAAATCCTCATGTTTTACAGTGACATGTGTTTTAGTACTATTTTTGAGATTTCATCACAATAATCTCGTCAATAGCTGAAAGTTGTGCAGAGCTAACAATTGTTTTGGAAAACGCAATAAATGGGTCAATATATGAAGAGATTTTTTTCAGCAAACATTAAAATTGGCCGAGTTTTCTTTTACTGTAAGTTAGTAGGTATGATTGAATACCTTGCGGGAGTGTTCTGTGATTACGAGGAGGTTGCTGGGAAGAAAAGCACCGAAATTTGATCTGTAGGTGTCATGAAAAATAATAATTTCAACGTGGATACTGATTTTATGCAGTTTGTTTCTCCAGCAAATAATATACGGTCTGGCCACCAAAAATGCTGGTGGGCCACAAAAATAAATTGAACATGACCCCAGCCAAACAGACAACCAAACAGACAACAAAACATACAACAAAACAGACAACAAAACAGACAACAAAACAGACAACAAAACAGACAACAAAACAGACAGCCAAACAGACAGCCAAACAGACAGCCAAACAGACAACCAAACAGACAACAAAACATACAACAAAACAGACAACAAAACAGACAACAAAACAGACAACAAAACAGACAACAAAACAGACAACAAAACAGACAACAAAACAGACAACAAAACAGACAACAAAACAGACAACAAAACAGACAGCCAAACAGACAGCCAAACAGACAACCAAACAGACAACCAAACAGACAGCCAAACATACAACAAAACAGACAACAAAACAGACAACAAAACAGACAGCCAAACAGACAGCCAAACAGACAATAAAACAGACAACAAAACAGACAACAAAACAGACAGCCAAACAGACAACCAAACAGACAACCAAACAGACAGCCAAACAGACAGCCAAACAGACAACAAAACAGACAACAAAACAGACAACAAAACAGACAGCCAAACAGACAACAAAACAGACAACAAAACAGACAACAAAACAGACAGCCAAACAGACAACCAAACAGACAACAAAACAGACAGCCAAACAGACAGCCAAACAGACAACCAAACAGACAGCCAAACAGACAGCCAAACAGACAGCCAAACAGACAACAAAACAGACAACAAAACAGACAACAAAACAGACAGCCAAACAGACAGCCAAACAGACAACAAAACAGACAACAAAACAGACAACAAAACAGACAACAAAACAGACAACAAAACAGACAGCCAAACAGACAACAAAACAGACAACAAAACAGACAAAAAAACAGACAAAAAAACAGACAGCCAAACAGACAGCCAAACAGACAGCCAAACAGACAGCCAAACAGACAACCAAACAGACAACCAAACAGACAGCCAAACAGACAGCCAAACAGACAACAAAACAGACAACAAAACAGACAACAAAACAGACAGCCAAACAGACAGCCAAACAGACAACAAAACAGACAACAAAACAGACAACAAAACAGACAACAAAACAGACAGCCAAACAGACAACAAAACAGACAACAAAACAGACAAAAAAACAGACAAAAAAACAGACAGCCAAACAGACAGCCAAACAGACAGCCAAACAGACAGCCAAACAGACAGCCAAACAGACAGCCAAACAGACAACCAAACAGACAACCAAACAGACAACAAAACAGACAACCAAACAGACAACAAAACAGACAACAAAACAGACAACAAAACAGACAACAAAACAGACAACAAAACAGACAACCAAACAGACAACCAAACAGACAACCAAACAGACAGCCAAACAGACAACAAAACAGACAACAAAACAGACAACAAAACAGACAACAAAACAGACAACAAAACAGACAACAAAACAGACAACCAAAGAGACAACCAAACAGACAACCAAACAGACAGCCAAACAGACAACCAAACAGACAACCAAACAGACAACAAAACAGACAACAAAACAGACAACCAAACATACAACAAAACAGACAACAAAACAGACAACCAAACAGACAACCAAACAGACAACCAAACAGACAGCCAAACAGACAACCAAACATACAACAAAACAGACAACAAAACAGACAACCAAACAGACAACCAAACAGACAGCCAAACAGACAGCCAAACAGACAGCCAAACAGACAACCAAACATACAACCAAACAGACAACCAAACAGACAACCAAACATACAACAAAACAGACAACAAAACAGACAACAAAACAGACAACCAAACAGACAACCAAACAGACAACCAAACAGACAGCCAAACAGACAACCAAACAGACAACCAAACAGACAGCCAAACAGACAGCCAAACAGACAGCCAAACAGACAGCCAAACAGACAGCCAAACAGACAGCCAAACAGACAGCCAAACAGACAACAAAACAGACAACAAAACAGACAGCCAAACAGACAGCCAAACAGACAACAAAACAGACAACCAAACAGACAGCCAAACAGACAGCCAAACAGACAACCAAACAGACAACCAAACAGACAACAAAACAGACAACAAAACAGACAACAAAACAGACAACAAAACAGACAACAAAACAGACAACCAAACAGACAACCAAACAGACAACCAAACAGACAGCCAAACAGACAACCAAACAGACAACAAAACAGACAACAAAACAGACAACCAAACATACAACAAAACAGACAACAAAACAGACAACCAAACAGACAACCAAACAGACAACCAAACAGACAGCCAAACAGACAACCAAACAGACAACAAAACAGACAACAAAACAGACAACCAAACATACAACAAAACAGACAACAAAACAGACAACCAAACAGACAACCAAACAGACAACCAAACAGACAGCCAAACAGGCAGCCAAACATACAACAAAACAGACAACAAAACAGACAACCAAACAGACAACCAAACAGACAGCCAAACAGACAGCCAAACAGACAACCAAACATACAACCAAACAGACAACCAAACAGACAACCAAACATACAACAAAACAGACAACAAAACAGACAACAAAACAGACAACCAAACAGACAACCAAACAGACAACCAAACAGACAGCCAAACAGACAACCAAACAGACAGCCAAACAGACAGCCAAACAGACAGCCAAACAGACAGCCAAACAGACAGCCAAACAGACAGCCAAACAGACAGCCAAACAGACAACAAAACAGACAACAAAACAGACAGCCAAACAGACAGCCAAACAGACAACAAAACAGACAACCAAACAGACAGCCAAACAGACAGCCAAACAGACAGCCAAACAGACAGCCAAACAGACAGCCAAACAGACAACCAAACAGACAACCAAACAGACAACAAAACAGACAACAAAACAGACAACAAAACAGACAACAAAACAGACAACCAAACAGACAACCAAACAGACAACCAAACAGACAGCCAAACAGACAACCAAACAGACAACAAAACAGACAACAAAACAGACAACCAAACATACAACAAAACAGACAACAAAACAGACAACCAAACAGACAACCAAACAGACAACCAAACAGACAGCCAAACAGACAACCAAACATACAACCAAACAGACAACCAAACAGACAACCAAACATACAACAAAACAGACAACAAAACAGACAACAAAACAGACAACCAAACAGACAACAAAACAGACAGCCAAACAGACAAACAAACAGACAACCAAACAGACAGCCAAACAGACAGCCAAACAGACAACCAAACAGACAACCAAACAGACAGCCAAACAGACAGCCAAACAGACAGCCAAACAGACAGCCAAACAGACAGCCAAACAGACAACAAAACAGACAACAAAACAGACAACAAAACAGACAGCCAAACAGACAGCCAAACAGACAACAAAACAGACAACCAAACAGACAGCCAAACAGACAGCCAAACAGACAGCCAAACAGACAGCCAAACAGACAGCCAAACAGACAGCCAAACAGACAACCAAACAGACAACAAAACAGACAGCCAAACAGACAACCAAACAGACAACCAAACAGACAACAAAACAGACAACAAAACAGACAGCCAAACAGACAGCCAAACAGACAGCCAAACAGACAGCCAAACAGACAGCCAAACAGACAACCAAACAGACAGCCAAACAGACAGCCAAACAGACAGCCAAACAGACAGCCAAACAGACAGCCAAACAGACAGCCAAACAGACAGCCAAACAGACAGCCAAACAGACAGCCAAACAGACAGCCAAACAGACAACCAAACAGACAGCCAAACAGACAACAAAACAGACAACAAAACAGACAACCAAACAGACAGCCAAACAGACAGCCAAACAGACAGCCAAACAGACAGCCAAACAGACAGCCAAACAGACAACCAAACAGACAGCCAAACAAACAACAAAACAGACAACAAAACAGACAACAAAACAGACAGCCAAACAGACAGCCAAACAGACAGCCAAACAGACAGCCAAACAGACACCCAAACAGACAGCCAAACATACAACAAAACAGACAACAAAACAGACAGCCAAACAGACAGCCAAACAGACAGCCAAACAGACAACCAAACAGACAACCAAACAGACAACCAAACAGACAGCCAAACAGACAGCCAAACAGACAGCCAAACAGACAACGAAACAGACAACAAAACAGACAACAAAACAGACAGCCAAACAGACAGCCAACCAAACAGCCAAACAGACAACCAAACAGACAGCCAAACAGACAGCCAAACAGACAGCCAAACAGACAGCCAAACAGACAGCCAAACAGACAGCCAAACAGACAGCCAAACAGACAGCCAAACAGACAACCAAACAGACAGCCAAACAGACAACAAAAGAGACAACAAAACAGACAACCAAACAGACAGCCAAACAGACAGCCAAACGGACAACCAAACAGACAGCCAAACAGACAACAAAACAGACAACAAAACAGACAACAAAACAGACAACCAAACAGACAGCCAAACAGACAGCCAAACAGACAGCCAAACAGACAGCCAAACAGACAGCCAAACAGACAGCCAAACAGACAACCAAACAGACAACCAAACATACAACAAAACAGACAACAAAACAGACAACAAAACAGACAGCCAAACAGACAGCCAAACATACAACAAAACAGACAACAAAACAGACAACAAAACAGACAACCAAACAGACAGCCAAACAGACAGCCAAACAGACAGCCAAACAGACAACCAAACAGACAACCAAACATACAACAAAACAGACAACAAAACAGACAACAAAACAGACAACAAAACAGACAGCCAAACAGACAACAAAACAGACAGCCAAACAGACAACAAAACAGACAACAAAACAGACAACTAAACAGACAGCCAAACAGACAACAAAACAGACAACCAAACATACAACAAAACAGACAACAAAACAGACAACAAAACAGACAGCCAAACAGACAACAAAACAGACAACCAAACATACAACAAAACAGACAACAAAACAGACAGCCAAACAGACAACAAAACAGACAGCCAAACAGACAACCAAACAGACAACCAAACATACAACAAAACAGACAACAAAACAGACAGCCAAACAGACAACAAAACAGACAGCCAAACAGACAACAAAACAGACAACAAAACAGACAGCCAAACAGAGCCAAACAGACAGCCAAACAGACAACCAAACAGACAGCCAAACAGACAGCCAAACAGACAACAAAACAGACAACCAAACATACAACAAAACAGACAACAAAACAGACAGCCAAACAGACAACAAAACAGACAGCCAAACAGAGCCAAACAGACAGCCAAACAGACAACCAAACAGACAGCCAAACAGACAGCCAAACAGACAACAAAACAGACAACCAAACAGACAACAAAACAGACAGCCAAACAGACAACCAAACAGACAACCAAACAGACAGCCAAACAGACAACAAAACAGACAACCAAACAGACAGCCAAACAGACAGCCAAACAGACAGCCAAACAGACAGCCAAACAGACAACCAAACAGACAGCCAAACAGACAACAAAACAGACAACCAAACAGACAGCCAAACAGACAACCAAACAGACAACCAAACAGACAACCAAACAGACAACCAAACAGACAACCAAACAGACAACCAAACAGACAACCAAACAGACAGCCAAACAGACAACCAAACAGACAACCAAACAGACAACCAAACAGACAACCAAACAGACAACCAAACAGACAGCCAAACAAACAACAAAACAGACAACCAAACAGACAACCAAACAGACAACCAAACAGACAGCCAAACAGACAACAAAACAGACAACCAAACAGACAACCAAACAGACAACCAAACAGACAACCAAACAGACAACCAAACAGACAGCCAAACAAACAACAAAACAGACAACCAAACAGACAACCAAACAGACAACCAAACAGACAGCCAAACAGACAACAAAACAGACAACCAAACAGACAGCCAAACAGACAGCCAAACAGACAGCCAAACAGACAGCCAAACAGACAACCAAACAGACAGCCAAACAGACAACAAAACAGACAACCAAACAGACAGCCAAACAGACAGCCAAACAGACAGCCAAACAGACAGCCAAACAGACAACCAAACAGACAGCCAAACAGACAACCAAACAGACAGCCAAACAGACAGCCAAACAGACAGCCAAACAGACAGCCAAACAGACAGCCAAACAGACAGCCAAACAGACAACCAAACAGACAGCCAAACAGACAACAAAAGAGACAACAAAACAGACAACCAAACAGACAGCCAAACAGACAGCCAAACGGACAACCAAACAGACAGCCAAACAGACAACAAAACAGACAACAAAACAGACAACAAAACAGACAACCAAACAGACAGCCAAACAGACAGCCAAACAGACAGCCAAACAGACAGCCAAACAGACAGCCAAACAGACAGCCAAACAGACAACCAAACAGACAACCAAACATACAACAAAACAGACAACAAAACAGACAACAAAACAGACAGCCAAACAGACAGCCAAACATACAACAAAACAGACAACAAAACAGACAACAAAACAGACAACCAAACAGACAGCCAAACAGACAGCCAAACAGACAGCCAAACAGACAACCAAACAGACAACCAAACATACAACAAAACAGACAACAAAACAGACAACAAAACAGACAACAAAACAGACAGCCAAACAGACAACAAAACAGACAGCCAAACAGACAACAAAACAGACAACAAAACAGACAACTAAACAGACAGCCAAACAGACAACAAAACAGACAACCAAACATACAACAAAACAGACAACAAAACAGACAACAAAACAGACAGCCAAACAGACAACAAAACAGACAACCAAACATACAACAAAACAGACAACAAAACAGACAGCCAAACAGACAACAAAACAGACAGCCAAACAGACAACCAAACAGACAACCAAACATACAACAAAACAGACAACAAAACAGACAGCCAAACAGACAACAAAACAGACAGCCAAACAGACAACAAAACAGACAACAAAACAGACAGCCAAACAGAGCCAAACAGACAGCCAAACAGACAACCAAACAGACAGCCAAACAGACAGCCAAACAGACAACAAAACAGACAACCAAACATACAACAAAACAGACAACAAAACAGACAGCCAAACAGACAACAAAACAGACAGCCAAACAGAGCCAAACAGACAGCCAAACAGACAACCAAACAGACAGCCAAACAGACAGCCAAACAGACAACAAAACAGACAACCAAACAGACAACAAAACAGACAGCCAAACAGACAACCAAACAGACAACCAAACAGACAGCCAAACAGACAACAAAACAGACAACCAAACAGACAGCCAAACAGACAGCCAAACAGACAGCCAAACAGACAACCAAACAGACAGCCAAACAGACAGCCAAACAGACAGCCAAACAGACAACCAAACAGACAGCCAAACAGACAGCCAAACAGACAGCCAAACAGACAGCCAAACAGACAGCCAAACAGACAGCCAAACAGACAGCCAAACAGACAGCCAAACAGACAGCCAAACAGACAGCCAAACAGACAGCCAAACAGACAGCCAAACAGACAGCCAAACAGACAGCCAAACAGACACCCAAACAGACAGCCAAACAGACAGCCAAACAGACAGCCAAACAGACAGCCAAACAGACAGCCAAACAGACAGCCAAACAGACAGCTAAACAGACAGCCAAACAGACAGCCAAACAGACACCCAAACAGACAGCCAAACAGACAACCAAACAGACAGCCAAACAGACAGCCAAACAGACAGCCAAACAGACAGCCAAACAGACAACTAAACAGACAGCCAAACAGACAGCCAAACAGACAACGAAACAGACAACGAGGAGTGAAAATGTAACCTCAGTCCTCCTTCGGCGGATGCAGTAACTCGAGAGTTTATAGAACACGTTACCTCATGCAGTGTTTAGGTATATATATATATATATACAGTAGAGCCTCCATATACGCTCGGGTTACATTACAGGAACAGACAAGGAAAGCAGCATTTACAGTATAAGGAATGAATGCATATTGAACTGTGAACCCTGATGTTCGGCATGGACATTGCTTTCAGACAGAGAAGTGCTCTCAGCCCACTCCTGTTTACCATGGTGATGTAGCACTAAGCAGGAGGGTAAACATGAGGGGTATTCCGGGGAGGATGTTTTATGCAGATGATCTGGTTGGTGTGGTGGAGAGTGGGTGAGAGATGCAGGAAGTAATTGTCATAAAATTTAATGAGGATTGTCAGAAATTTTCTGTTTACCCACATACAATTCATGAATGGAACCTCCTCTCTACAAATTCCAAGATTGCCCCAAACTGATAAACTTTGAAAATGATTTCGGAATGTGGAAATGTTGGTCAATCAAGCACATCATACACATTATATTACTTCTGCTCCCCATCCCCACCCACTGTACATAAATAACCCCATTGTTTGGGCAATTGTACAATATCGATACAGACACAGACTGGTGTAGTGGAAGGAGGCATTTGGGAAACATGGGCTGATAATGAGTATGGAGAAGATGGAGGTGATGTGGGTCGGGCAGCAGAGAAGAGAAATGAATATCATCTTGGAAGGAAAGGAGATCAGACCAGGAAATAGGTTTGAGTAACTGGGGGGAACAGTGACCAGGGATGGTAAGTCAGAGGCAGAGGTGTGGAGGAGGACTCAGGTGGATGTGAATGCATGGAGGGAACAGGGGGGTGGAGAGAGTAATGGCAGACAAAATACATCAAGAAAATTGAAAAGGAAGGTTCTGACGTCGTGTGTAACGCCGGCCTACCTTTACAGTCTTGAGACGGTGGCATTGACAGAGAGACAACAACAAAGGCTGCAGGTTTGTGACAACAACTGGGTGAGGATTGCAGGAATGAAAAGGATGGATAGAAGGAGAATGGATGAACTGAGGGAGGAGGTTGGTGTGCAGATGAGCTTGATGGGAGATTGGTGAAACGCCAGCTGATATGGGCGGACACATGGCGTGGATGGGGGAAGAATGAAAGGCAAAGAGAGCAGACAAATTGAAGGACCAAGGTAGGAGCAAAAGAGGTAGACCACGGTTGACATGGGAGGATTGTGTGAGGAGGGATAACAGTAAGGTGGGGGTGGGTGGAGGGTGGAGAGAGTTCGCTGAGAACAGAGGGGAGTGGAGGGGTCTCGTGGTCAAGTTTCATCGAAATTGTGTTTGTAGTTTCAGAGAAGAGAGCAAATATCTATTTTGGGGGTCAACACCCCCCCCCCCCTACATACCCTCAGACCCTCTTTTTTAATGCCATGAACAAACTTTAGTAGATGATGAGTAGTGACTGTTGTGGTTAAGTTTCATTAAAATTGTGTTTTGCATTTTGGAGAAGAAAGCAAATACCTATTTTGGGTTGGTCATCTCTGGTCCTACTTTGACCCCCGGTTAATCTCCTTACACCCTGATTTTTTTTTTGAATGGCGTGAACAAAGTTGTGGTGAAGTTTCATCGAAATTGTTTGTGTAGCTTTGGAGAAGATCTGAGGGCTTGCATACAGCCTGACTGACTCACTGACTGACTGACTGCCTGCCTGCCTGACTTACAGACACCGTGTGATGCTAATACCTCCCCTGAACAATTTTTGTCCCGGTGAGCTAAAAACAGATCAAAGTGGTGTTTATAGGAGGAGGAAAAGTCTGGTGTGGATTTTTTTTTATGCCGCCGGAGGCGTTATGTTTTCGGGTTGTCTGTCCGTCCGGGCTAAACCTCGTTTTTCTCAGCAACCATATGTCCGATTGAGACGAAACTTTCAGGGTGGGAGTGACACCAATGCAGAATGTGCTATTGCAGATCACGTGGTATGGCAGCCATCTTGGATTGAAGGAAAATATTAAATAATTATATCTCTGAAACCGCTCACCCTATCGATGTGAAATTTTACAAATATCATCTCACGGCATGTTGCATATAGTTTGAAAATGATGTCATAGGTCCCGTGGTTTGGCAGCCATCTTGGATAGAAAAACGAACCTTATCCGATAAACACGAAACTTTACAAACGTGATCCCCTACCCATACATATGCAGAGTGATGGCATCTACCCATTGTGGGACTATGTGGAGGCATATTGGCGACAGTCGCATTGTTCTAGTTTTGTTTTGAACGAACTCACGAATGACCAAATTACATGTTGTGTAAGATGAAATTTGGTGTCAATTATTTAATCGTGTGTGCTCGAATTCGCGCAACCAGAAGTCGTGCATGTGGGGGCTCTTCTGTACTTCAGTTTTAATAAAATAACGATTTAAATGTTTGTTTGTTTTTTACAATTTGTTAATGATCGTTTAAAAAATCCGGACGTTTAGCGCTATTGAAACAGACTTATACACCCCACCATTATAAACCACCTTATATAACAAGTCCAAGTACTGCAAAACTGGGGGTTTTCGGAAGTATTAAGAATGTGATTTGTGTTCTATTGTGGTCTCCAGTGTTCACGTATATACACCACTCACAATAAGTTCGGGATATTGGCAGGTTCTTCGGTGTGGTTGATTTTGTGTATTAATTATGTTGAAAAAAGTTGTTGGTCCTAATTCTATGGTTATTAATGAGTGTAAAAAAACACAGCATTCTTGATTTCAATACCCGAACCCTAACCCCTATGGGAAAAAAAACTCACTCCCACAATATCCCGAACTTATTGTGAGTAGTGTAATATAATTTAAATACAATCATACTAAAATATGCAATTTGGTGTCTGTCTGTATGTCTGTCTAATGATTTTTGACCGCGATACATTCGGTCGTTACTTACGCAATCTCCACCAAATTTGACAGGAGGACTAATGGTCACAAAATTAAGGCTGTAGTGAATTAATTTGACCCCCTACCCAAGGGGGTTTCCCCACCAATGGGGATGCATGTTGAGGTGTATATCTATGTTAAATTAGCTTTATTGTGACGTTTTTCCAAGGCCGCTTCAAATAACAAAACTAATGAAAATAGTATAATATTAATGTTATTAAAAAACAATATTAATAATAATAATATCCCGTCTCCCCAAAGGGTTTTCCTCCTTTAACAAACGCCGTTTTAACGTGTAAAAGCATCAATATCGTTCCGTTTTCGTTGGAACACCTTTACCAGAAGTAAAACTATTATAAACCACAAACACGTTTGATTACCTTTTTAAACAATTGCTAATGCTGTTTAACATGAAACTGAAAGAAATTTGGAGGAATCCTAACATCAGTCAATGCTTATCATGTCGACGAACACACCTGATCGTAGATAGACTGCAGTCTATATACGCCACAACGGTTCATAACACGACCCTTCCTGCCGCTAACGTGGAGTTCTTCCAAGGCATTTTCATGGCGTTTTTCCAAAGCTGCTTCTCATTACAAAAATAATAGCAACACCTATAGGGATAATAACATGACCTCCTGCTGCTCCTGTAGTGAGCGGGTGTACTAGTTTAAATAAAATAAAGATTGTAAAAGTCGCATAAATAAACTAGATGGTATTCATAGAATACTTACCCTACACAGTCAACTTGGTGTGAGCCAACTCTTCTGTTTTTGAACGTTTCTTTTTTTTAAATCCAATATGGCTGCCAGACCACGTGAGCGATGACATCATAAAATGATCTTCTCTAAATAATTGTTGCATAGATCATGCTCGATAAATTTCAAACTGATCGCACTAATCGTTGTCCCTGTCGAATTATGACGTCATAATTATGGCACCATTGACGTCATCGTTAACAACACCTATTCCCCATATGGAGTTATTTACAATGAACTACATTTCAATTTTTTCCATGAAGCGGTTTTGGAGATATAGAGGTGCAACTTTTTTCGGTTTTTCCAAGATGGCGCCTGTAATACATGACCTATGACGTCATGATTATCATTAAAATATTCGAAAGGAAGAGGCGATCTGATGGTGAAAATTTCGTGTCCATCAGACAAACAGTTGCTGAATTTTTAAAAATAATGATCGGATGGATAAGTGTTGTATTTGTCGAATTATGACGTCATAACAAAGGCACCGATGACATCATCATTAACATATCTTATTCCCCATGGGGAGTCAGTGACAATGAGCCATGTCTAAATTTTTTCCATGGAGTGGTTTCAGAGATATAGAGTTGCGAAGTTTTTCCAAGATGGCGCAGGTACCACGTGATATATGACGTCATAATAATCATTGAAATATTCTACAGGAGGAGGCTTTCCTATGGTGAAAATTTCCTGTCAATCGGACCAAGAATTGCAGAGAAAAAAATTCATATTGATCGAATCAAGCGTTGTACTTAGCGAATTATGATGTCATAATTAAAGTACCAATGACATCATCATTAACATCTTATTCCCCAAGCAGAGTACTTGACAATGAGCCATGTTCTCGTTTTTTTTCCATGGAGCTGTTTGGGAGATATAGAGATGCAACCTTTTTTCGATTTTCCAAGATGGCGCCTGTACCACGTGACATATAACGTCATAATTATCATTTTTAAAATTCCACAGGAGGAGCCGCTCATATTCTGAAAATTTCGTGCCAATCGGACTAACAGTTGCAGAGGAATTTTTTTTTTTCATACTCATCAGATCAAGTGTTGCACTTGGTGAATTATTACGTCATAGTTAAGGCACCGATGACATCATCATCAACATATCTTATTCCCCATGGTGAGTACTTGACAATGAGCCATATTTCCATTTTTTTCCATTTAGCGGTTTGGGAGATATAGAGGTGTAACGTTTTTCCAAGATGGCGCCTGTACCACGTGACCTGTGACCGCATAATATTCACTAAAATATTCTCGAGGCAGAGGCCCTCCTATGGTGAAAATTTCATCTCAATCGGACCAACGGTTGCCGAGAAAATGAATTTTCAAAATGCAGACACGGCACACACTTTACTTTACTGAAATGCAGACGCGGCCGTATAGTGTAGCAGCATAGCAAACCTGTTGTGAATTTTGTGAAACAAGCACCAAATTTGGCACAAATGTACATTAATATGTTGCGAACATTTTCAGATATTGGGCCACTTGAAATTCCGTAATTTTTTTTTTCACATTTTTTCAAATTTCGTAATTTCAAATTTTTCGGGTGACACCGTCACAATTTCGGTCTTCGAGGCCGGCCGATATAGTGGGGCGGCTTAGCCCAAATATTCAAAAGAATTGTGCATTTTGTGATACAAGCACCAAATTTGGCACAAATGTACATTAATATGTTGCGAACATTGTGTGGTCAGCAATGAAGACGAGAGTCTGAATTACATGTATGCAAAAGACCTTGTGAACCAGTGAAGCAAATACACGGGTAAGCATGAATTAAATCTAGGGCATGATATAATTTCCATGATGTTTACCTCTACACTCAATGGTGGAAGGAGGTAATGTTTTGATCCCAGCTTGTCTGTATGTCTGTTTGTCTGTTAGTCCACAAAATTCCAGACAAAGCTTGTAGTAGTGGTAGTTGTAGTGGTAGTGGTGATAACAGAAATTGTTATATACAACTGAACTTATATTATTATTATATGCAGAAAATAACTTCATTTCTATATGCCCTGCAGCGGACAGGTTAATTGGTTTATGCACTGAAGGGGTCACCCTGGTGTGCACTGCTGTGTTCTGCCTCACTGAGTTGTTCAGGTATGATGTACTCAGCACAAGCTTCCGGTCGGCCCGGAGGTGGGGGTGCGGGGCCTGTCACGGAACGTCAAAACAAACGGCCTGCCGGGGCCGCCCAAAATTCGGGCGTGAGGGGCGCGTCCACTAATGGAACGCCTCTCGCTTCCCAGATCGAGGGCCACGTGGTCAGGAGAACCTCGTCCCTTCCGGTCACACTTTGCCTATCGACCGGCCTCGAAGACCGAAATTGTGACGGTGTCACCCGAAAAATTTGAAATTACGAAATTTGAAAAAAAAAATTACGGAATTTCAAGTGGCCCAATATCTGAAAATGTTCGCAAAATATTAATGTACATTTGTGCCAAATTTGGTGCTTGTTTCACAAAATGCACAATTCTTTTGAATATTTGGGCTAAGCCGCCCCACTAGTACAGGAATGCTTAACCCCGCTTTTCGCTTCGCGAGCGCAGGGTAATTAATTGCAGGCTTTACCTCCGTTAACGCAGTGTCTATTACACCAACTTGTTTAGCATGTTACATTGGTTCTTCCTGCCTGCCTGTTTTTGTCCTTTATGACGTCCTTAAAACAGCAAGTGTCCCGTTTGGAATGATTTTCAATTTTGTTTGACAGACAGACAAGCAGACACAGTAAAAATATGATCTCACTCCTCTTTGAGGACAAACTGGGACAACTTCAGAGCCAAAGTACTGTAAAATGGCAAATTTGTCTTCTGATTCATGTTCCGATTAATGTTCAAAATATAACATTCAATTTAAATATGTTGATCTTCGATCATAAACGGACAATTATAAGCTGATAAAATGGACGTTGGACGGACATGACCCAATTGCTTAACCATGCTTTTCGCTTCACATACGTGGGGTAACAATAAATGATAACTGAACCTCAAGGATGAGGTCATGATCATTTCCCTACATATATTCCATGTTCTTGGCATGATATGGCACCCGGTCCTATCACTAAATTATCTGCTAATGGCATTCAGGCTCCCCTCTTGTCAGATTTACTCACACCAGCGATCCATGTATCACTCTCGATGATCTATTCAATGGAACTGACATTCATCAAGGCAGCATCGCAGGCCTCATCTTCTTCCATGTACACCTCAATGTTCTTACTGTTTTCCTTAACAACCCGCTATTTTTTTTGTATACAACATCGAGGCTCATGTAAGAGCTAAGATTAATCATAAAAAAACAAACTGACACATAAAACAAATAATAAAGGGAGCGGAAGACAAGATGGGGAGAGATGGGGAAGCACACAAGTACAACAGTAGAGAACAGGGACGTCGGGAGATCTGTGGGAGGGAGAGGGTTTGGGGGGAGGACGCCTGGGAAGGGGGGTGGGGGAGTGGGAGAAGTACTGTATATAACACATGGACACTGCAGGGACTACCAGGAAAGAAGTCGGTATTTCAGAAAAGTGGCTCTGGGGTGAATTATTGGGGGTAGAAAAGATCAAGGTTTTGGATGGTCACCGACAATAAGATATGGTGGTGAACAGATGTTTTAAAAACCTGGAGGGAGGAGTGGGATTGAAGAGAGTGAGGGAGTTTTTTTCCAGAGGCGGGAGAAAAGAGGAATGAAAGAGTGAAGGTGAATAGAGTCTTGATTTTTGCAGTTTTACCATAAGAGGGTTGCTGGCAGTTCTTGTGCGACCTGTAGGAATATTTGGGGGACAGAGCACAGAGAGAGCTGGGGGAGCAAGGCCGGAGAGGAGTTGGTAGAAGACAGAAAGACCACCAACCTGCCTGCGGTGAGTGAAAGGCCCTCGGAGTTAGCTTAATTGTGGGAAATTCCAATTATTCTGAAAGCTTTGGTTTCAACAGCGTGAAGCCGAGCCAGGTGTGAGGCAGGAGCACCAGCCCATAGGGGGGGGGGGAGCAGTATTCCATTGAGCTGTGGATGAAAGCCTTGTATGTGGTGTGGAGCTCAGGTGTGCCAAGGAAGGACCTCGCACGATGGAGGATGCGCAGTAGGTGACTGGCTTTGGAGGCCATCTTGGAAATGTGGTTTTCCCAGCATAAATCATAGCAGATAGTGAGACCCAAAAGCTTGAGTGACTGAACTTCTTAGAGAGGATTGTTCAGAAAGTGGATGGGAGGGTTTTCCAGTCGGTCTTTTCGGAGAGACATCGTAAGAGTGTGAGATTTGTCAGGATTGAAAGACATGTTCCACTTGTTTGCCCAGTCTGTGATGTGATTTCTGCTCTAGAGCAACAAGTAGGCTCAAACAAGCATCAATGACCACTGTAGAATATCACGAACCGGTTCACATCTTGAAACCTGCTCTTAAGCGTCGATAAGTCCCACAGACTTAACCTCTCCAGACAGAAAGACTGAGTTGCAAATCTTCCAAACCTTGTTTTTGCAAACATGGCTGAGGCCTATGGAAGAGCTAGAGTACAATATAATTAAACAAAATGGAAAGGAGGAAACACCAACAGCAGTGTCAAAGTGAGGATGAGATCAAGGGGAGGGGGAGAAGGACACATGGGGTGACCAAGCTGAATGAAACACAACGAGAAGAGAAAGGAGAAGCTGTGATGAAATCGAAAATGAAGAAACCACTCGATATTACAAACTAAAAATTGACATCTAACTAACTAAAAACCCGACATCTAACAAACTAAAAATCGACAACTAACAAACTAGAAACCGACAACTAACAAACTAAAAACCGGCCACTAACAAACTAAAAATAGACAACTAACAAACAAAAACTGAGAACGAACTCAAAATGGATAACTAAAAACTGAAAAACGGTCAACAAACAAACTATAAAACTGACAACTAACAAACAAAAACCGATAACTAACAAACAAAAACCGACAACTAACAAACCAAAAACCAACAATGAACAAACTAAAACCCAACAACTAACAAACTAAAAACCGACAACTAAAACTAAACACCCGACAACTAACAAACCAAAAACCGACAACTAACAAACTAAAAACCAACAACTAACAAACTAAAAACCAACAACTAACAAACTAAAAACCGACATCAAACAATCTAAAAACTGACAAATAAACTAAAAACCGACAACACGCAATCTAAAAACCGAAAATTAACAAACTAAAAAACCAACAACTAGCAAACTAAAAACCGACAACAAACAAACTAAAAACCAGCGACAAACAATGTAAAAACCAAAAACGAACTAAAAACCAACAACTAACAAACTATAAACCGACAAGTAACAAACCAAAAAAACCCCGACAACTAACAAACGAAAAACCGACAACTAACAAACTAAAAACCGACAACTAACAAACCAAAAACCGACAACTAACAAACTAAAAACCGACAACTAATAAACTAAAAACCGACATCAAACAATCTAAAAACTGACAAATAAACTAAAAACCAACAACACGCAATCTAAAAACCGAAAATTAACAAACTAAAAAACCAACAACTAGCAAACTAAAAACCGACAACAAACAAACTAAAAACCAACAACTAACAAACTAAAAACCGACATCAAACAATCTAAAAACTGACAAATAAACTAAAAACCGACAACACGCAATCTAAAAACCGAAAATTAACAAACTAAAAAACCAACAACTAGCAAACTAAAAACCGACAACAAACAAACTAAAAACCGACAACAAACAATGTAAAAACCAAAAACGAACTAAAAACCAACAACTAACAAACTATAAACCGACAAGTAACAAACAAAAAAAACCCCGACAACTAACAAACGAAAAACCGACAACTAACAAACTAAAAACCGACAACTAACAAACCAAAAACCGACAACTAACAAACTAAAAACCGACAACTAATAAACTAAAAACCGACATCAAACAATCTAAAAACTGACAAATAAACTAAAAACCAACAACACGCAATCTAAAAACCGAAAATTAACAAACTAAAAAACCAACAACTAGCAAACTAAAAACCGACAACAAACAAACTAAAAACCAACAACTAACAAACTAAAAACCGACATCAAACAATCTAAAAACTGACAAATAAACTAAAAACCGACAACACGCAATCTAAAAACCGAAAATTAACAAACTAAAAAACCAACAACTAGCAAACTAAAAACCGACAACAAACAAACTAAAAACCAGCGACAAACAATGTAAAAACTAAAAACGAACTAAAAACCAACAACTAACAAACTATAAACCGACAAGTAACAAACAAAAAAACCCTCGACAACTAACAAACGAAAAACCGACAACTATCAAACTAAAAACCAACTACTAACAAACAAAAATAACCGACAACTAACAAACTAAGAACTGACAACGAACAAACTAAAAACTGACAACAAGCAAACTAAAAACCGACAAAAAACAATCGAAAAACTGAAAACGAACAAACTAAAACCCGACAAATAACAAACTAAAAACCCACAACTAACAAACTAAAAATAGACAACGAACAAACAAACACTGTGAACGAACAAAAATGGATAACTAAAAACTGAAAAACTGATCAACCGATAAAACTGACAACTAACAAACAAAAACCCCACAACTAACAAACCAAAAACCAACAACGAACAAACTAAAACCCGACAACAAACAAACTAAAAACCGACAACAAACAAACTTAAAACCGACAACTAAAACTAAAACCCGACAACTAACAAACGAAAAACTGACAACTAACAAACTAAAAACCTGCAACTAACAAACTAAAAACTGACATCAAACAATCTAAAAACTGACAAATAAACTAAAAAGCGACAACAACCAATCTAAAAACCGAAAACTAACAAACTAAAAACCAACAACTATCAAACTAAAATCCGACAACAAGCAAACTAAAAATCGATGACAAACAATGTAAAAACCAAAAACGAACTAAAAACCAACAACTAACAAACGAAAAACCAACAACTAACAAACTTAAAACCGACAACTAACAAACAAAATAACCGACAACTAACAAACCAATAACCGACAACTAACAAACTAAAAACCGACAACAAACAAACTAAAAACCGACATCAAACAATCTAAAAACTGACAAATAAACTAAAAACCAACAACACGCAATCTAAAAACCGAAAATTAACAAACTAAAAAACCAACAACTAGCAAACTAAAAACCGACAACAAACAAACTAAAAACCAGCGACAAACAATGTAAAAACCAAAAACGAACTAAAAACCAACAACTAACAAACTATAAACGGACAAGTAACAAACAAAAAAAACCCCGACAACTAACAAACGAAAAACCGACAACTAACAAACTAAAAACCAACAACTAACAAACAAAATAACCGACAACTAACAAACTAAGAACTGACAACAAACAAACTAAAAACCAGCGACAAACAATGTAAAAACCAAAAACGAACTAAAAACCAACAACTAACAAACTATAAACGGACAAGTAACAAAGAAAAAAACCCCCGACAACTAACAAACGAAAAACCGACAACTAACAAACTAAAAACCAACAACTAACAAACTAAAAACTGACAACAAGCAAACTAAAACCTGACAAAAAACAATCGAAAAACTGAAAACGAACAAACTAAAACCCGACAAATAACAAACTAAAAACCCACAACTAACAAACTAAAAATAGACAACGAACAAACAAACACTGTGAACGAACTAAAATGGATAACTAAAAACTGAAAAACTGATCAACCTATAAAACTGACAACTAACAAACAAAAACCCCACAACTAACAAACCAAAAACCAACAACGAACAAACTAAAACCCGACAAACTAAAAACTGACAACAAACAAACTTAAAACCGACAACGAAAACTAAAACCCGACAACTAACAAACGAAAAACTGACAACTAACAAACTAAAAACCTACAACTAACAAACTAAAAACTGACATCAAACAATCTAAAAACTGACAAATAAACTAAAAAGCGACAACAACCAATCTAAAAACCGAAAACTAACAAACTAAAAACCAACAACTATCAAACTAAAAACCGACAACAAGCAAACTAAAAACCGATGACAAACAATGTTAAAACCAAAAACGAACTAAAAACCAACAACTAACAAACGAAAAACCGACAACTAACAAACTAAAAACCGACAACTAACAAACAAAATAACCGACAACTAACAAACCAATAACCGACAACTAACAAACTAAAAACCGACAACAAACAAACTAAAAATCGACAACAAACAATCGAAAAACCGACAACAAACAAACAAAAAATCGACAACTAACAAACTAAAAACTGAAAACTAACAAACTAAAAACCGACAACTAACAAAATAAAAACGGACAACAAACAATCTAAAAACTGAAAACTAACAAACTAAAAATCGACAACTAACAAACTAAAAACCCACAACGAACAAACTAAAAATCCACAACAAACTAAAAACAGACAACTGTAGCAACACGGAGGCTGTAGCAAGCATTAAACCCGAGCAACTGACAACGTCCACCTTTGGGGACATATTTCTGCCACCAACTTTGAAAAATAACCTGCAGTGTCTCTAATTCTTTGGTATCACCATCCAATCCAACCTATTCTGGGCAGACCATATTTCCAAGCTGAAATACCTGTTACACCTGGCAAAGTACTCCCTTGACACATTCTAGCTCATCAAACCTTACAAGGCTTTCACACACAATGTATTTGAGTCTTGCCTGCAGGTTGGGTCTCTTGCTTTCCACCTTTGGGGCCATATACCCATGATTTATGCACTTTATGAGCACCCTCCCATATTCAATTCTTTCATTTATGTCTCATAAAGCATTTGCCTTCTTCCCGCATGTGACATGTCTTTTCTCCCATCATCTTTGTTTTCTTTTGTCCTAAATTTGCTTCCCTATCTTTCCCTCCTTTCTTCCTTTTGTAATCTTATTTTTCTCAATATTCCACCCCACCACAAACTTTGTACTCCCTCCTCCCCTTCCCATGCCATTCATGTAATAACAGGATGGCTCCTATCATCTCTGGGTGTCTTGCACACTAACATCCTAGGCATGATTGGTATCTCTGGGAAAGAAACTGAGCACAGGGTTTCCCTCTTCAACTTCAGACGGGTCTGTTGGCTTAGCTTTCCGTCTTTGTGGATCTACACCTCCACATCTGCATGCCACCCACCTGTTCCCACTTCATCACTGTTGTAGGCATTCTTTTTTAACCCTTTGATTGGCTGTGTATTTTAATGTAAATTTTCCACAAACTCTCCAAGCTGCATTTCTCTCCTAAGACTGAATTCCTTGTGTTTGTCTGAATTGTCTCTTGTGTTTGTCCATTGTAGTACGTTTAAAAAAATATTATTCACCTGTTCAATAACATACCTGCTCCCTGCATTGGATGGTTTTTTCAGTTCCTTTAATTGCTCTTTCATTCAACTTTTCCGTGAACCTACACATTGCAAAATAAAATATATAAAATGGAACCGCAGTTAATAACACTCAATTCATTAAAGAAATCCTTGGTATGAATTTAATGATCCTTCACTTCACCAGGAATGGAATTGATTTTTTTTCCCCTGCAGTAAATTAATCTTACCTTTTATCAAATGCAATACCGACCATACAGTTGATTAACTACCAAACCAGAGCAAGTGAGAACAACGTGTCTTATTCAAAAACTCACACACCAGTCAAACCAGTGCCCACTGAACAACGGTGATTAGCAATGTCGATGACGCGTCATCGCAAATCCCCCTCTTCCCATCTAAAGCAAAGTTGAAAGATGGCAAAAAGTTCCACAAGGAATGACCTAAAATCAAATTTTGAATTTAAAACATCTTCCGTTTTGACCCCTGTAATCCAAAGATCCCAACCTTGTGTTCCCAACTAAAGATCCCAAACAACAGAGCATGAAACGGGGTAAAATCCAAAAAATGGTTGCATATTTCATGTGCCCCCCAATGCTGATTACATAGACAAAGTTTTGTGGAAAAAATGTTTTAAAATGTGCTCATAATTGCATTTTTTGGTAATTGACCTTTTGAGCACAGCCCAGTAGTGCTCCAGCAGGCAGGTCCAAAAATGATACTGCTCTCGCACCTTCTCGCCATGTAATGATCACAACTACCAAGGATTGATCACAACTACCAAGTTTGATGGATTTCTGCACAACTGTTTAGGAGGACGCAGCATGACAAATGGACAAAGACGGACAGGCAGACTAAGACAATTACAGTATCCCATTTTTTTAAGTATGGGTTTAATCAATAATAAAAGGCTGTTTGTGTATGTGTGTGTGTGTGTGTGTGTGTGTGTGTGTGTGTGTGTGTGTGTGTATGTATGTATGTGTGTGTGTGTGTGTGTGTGTGTCTCCTCCATAACTCCGAAACCATGAAACCTAGCGGCCGCAAACATTGTTTGCAGACTACTCGAACTCCAAGGGAATGCCGGGATGAAAAAAGGGTGTTTGAGTGTGTTAAAACACCCTATTGGAGATGATTTAATGGGGTGCTCATAACAAAACAAAAAAAAGAAGCCTTGCCAAAATTGCGATGTGCCAGCTTGGTCCGAGCTCTGTGACATCGCTGGGTTCTTAAGCCACCATGATGTTTCGGCCTATTGGAGCATGCCTTGGCTTGGAAACACAATGTACTCTATTGGACTAATTAAAACACAAAATCGAAATCTGGATTCGGATTTCAGGATTAAATCCTGTGGGCTAAATACGTTTTGAAATCTGGAGTAAAATTAGAATTTTTAGAATCCTCTATAATATTGTACTGATGATTATGACGTCATAGGTCCCGTGGTACAGGCGCCATCTTGGAAAAACTTCGCACCTCTATATCTCTGAAACCACTGCATGGAAAAAATTGAGACCAGGCTCATTGTCACCGACTCCCCATGGGAAATAATATATGTTAATTCATGATGTCATCAGTGCCTTCGTTATGACGTCATAATTCGACAAATACAACACTTATCCATCCGATCATTATTTTAAAAATTTCAGCAACTGTTGGTCTGATCGACATGAAATTTTCACCATAGGAGCGCCTCCTCCTTTAGAATATTTTAATGATAATCATGACGTCATCGGTGATGTGGTACAAGCGCCATTTTGTAAAAATCGAAAAACGTTGCACCTCTGTATCTCCAAACCGCTCTTTGGAAAAAATTGAAACGTGGCTCATTGTAAATAACTCCATATGTGGAATAGGTGTTGTTAATGATGACGTCATTGGTGCCATAATTATGACGTCATAATTCGACAGGGACAACACTTAGCCTGATCAGTTTGAAATTTATTGAGCATGATCTCTGCAACAATTATTATATTAAAGAATATAAATTTGTCATCGCTCACGTGATCTGGCAGCCATATTGGATCAAAAAAAAAAAACGTTCAAAAACAGAAGAGTTGGCTCACACCAAGTTTACTGTGCAGGGTATGTATTCCATGAATACCATCTAGTTTCATTATTGTGATTGCAAACAAACAGCAACATTTACATGGAAGGAAGGAAGAATATGGAGAAATAGCATGAACAAAGCACGAGCGCTTATTCCTCCTCTTCTTCAAACATGATGGAGAAACTCAGCCACTCATGAGTTTGTCAAAACATGAACAAATGGATCCGGATCCGGCTCTTCATCAAAATTGAATCGATTCTTCCTTGTCACACACACAAGTCAACCTGTCCAACAAGTTTCATCCAAATCCGTCCATAACTTATTGAGATATCCTGCAATGTATCGTTTTTGGACCCATCTCCCAATGGTGAAGAATCACTTAAAAAATTATAGTAGCCGGATCCGAATCCGGATCTTCACCAAAATCTAATCATTTCGTCCTTGTGACATACGCTACATCTCTGCTAAATTTCGTCCGAATCCGTCCACAACATTTTGAGATATCTTGTTCACAAACAAACAAACAAACAAACAGACAGACAGACAGGGGTGAAAACATAACCTCCATCCACCTTTGGTGGCGGAGATTTAAAAAAAAAAAATTAATACAACTTTTTTTACTATTCCCTGAATATTTCACAACATACACTACCAGGATAATCTTCAAACTCAACGAGAAACGTTTACTTCAAACTTGTAAAACATTATGGAGAAATCTGCTTCTGCTTCTGATAATTTCAAACTCTCCCCATGGGAAACTTCGTCTTCAAACTCTCCCCACGTCGAGCCTACGAGCCTACGCCCACGGCGTCAGGTGGTGCCTCGTCCGCTAAAAATGTTTCATTTACCCCCTTTTTGTGCAATCTGGTTTAATTATGTTAATATGGTTTTATATATACCTATAAAAAATATATACATGTAAAAAACCAATGTCGAGTGCTTAAACCACTTGGCTTCTATGGTGATACAGGGGCTTGCTACAACATGGGGACATCCCAGGAATTAGAAGGCAAAATAAATTAGGATTAAAGCAAAGGGACAAGCAAGATGTCTGAGAGGTATGCACACTCGCTCTAAGCAGTCTAGCCGAGGTTTGAATCCGGACCAAGCTATAAACTGTCATCCCAGTGTTTCACAGGCAAGGTGATTCATCAATGTGTGTGCTGTCCCTCAGGTGGGCGTTAAACTGGGCATCACATCTTCCGGATTTCAACCCCCCATCTCTCCCCTCATCCCAATTCCCTTCCACTTCTCACTCTTCCCTCCCCCCTCCTCTCTCTTTTTCTCTCTCCCACTCCCCTCCTCACACAATTCCTCCCTCCCAGAGTGTACAACATAGCAACATATGGTATGGCTTTGCTCTACACCCCTCCTTCCTCACTCCCCCTTCCTTCCTCACTCCCCCTTCCTATCTATCCCTTCCCTTCTCCTATCCCACTTCCCTCTCTCTCCCTCTCCCTCACCCCTTTCCCCTCCTTTCCCCCATTCCCCTCCTTTCCCCCTCCCCTCCTTTCCCCCTCCCCTCTCCCTTCTTCCCTTCTCCTTGTGAGACAAAATGATGTGCAAATGAATGTCATCATGTATTATCTTTGTGCAAAGTATGAACAAAATCGGTCAATACTTGGCCGAGATATGGTTGCGGACGAGCACACTGAGGCATGGATGCATGGACAGATGGATGAGACCCAATCCATAAGCCCCCATTCCGGACTAAGTCAAACGGGGGCTAATAATTAAGCAGCAGAATCGACGTCAAGGCTTGCTCAGTCACACCTGTATAGTCTATACTCTGTAGGGACATCTCCGAGTAAGGAAGGCAAAATAAATCAAATTAAAAATCGAATTAAAATAACGTGGCCCTCCTCCTGCTGTGTCTATAAGCTATTTAATTTATTTCCTTCCTTTAGAAAGTAGAAAGTACACTGATGGACGAACAAAGGCGGGTTTCAAGGTAAACCTTGGTCCTTTGGGGTGGTCGTTTGGATGTACTTTATGCATGTTTATACTTTACCGCAATGGAATTTCGAAGAGGCTGTGGTGCCTCTGTCCAATCACAAGCGTTCATGCAGGAGGTGTGTGTGTGTGTGTGTGTGTGTGTGTTTTTGTGTGTGTGTGTGTATATATATATATATTTTACACACACACAGAAATATTCATTCATTCATGGTTGTCCTTCCCATTCAAAGATGTCTATCTCTTCCCACAGATTAGAGTTTTGATTGGATTTTAGGAAGGGAAAACTAATATGAATTAAAATGTTTTTTAGGTTTTAAGAAATGAATCCAAAGAATGGAGAAACAAGAAAGATGTTGTACAGAGCATGATACCTGCAAAATACACCCACTCCCTACAAAAAATAATTAATTTGCCATGGATACATCAAATTGTCCATTTCGATTTAAATTAACGATCTTATTCAAAGCTCGGTTCAATCAGATGAAAATAGATTATTTTCAGATGAAAATTGATGACTTTAGAAGTTTGACCTTGAATTGACCTTTGACCTTTTGATGTCAAAAACAGTTGCTTTCCCAATTTAGTGATGCACTATGCAATTGCTGTTTAATTTTCAAGTTAATAGGATGAAAAGTGACAGGTTTTTTCAGATGAAAATTAATGATTTTAGAAGTTTGACCTAAAGTTGACCTTTGACCTTTTGACCTTAAAAATAGTTGTTTTCCCAATTCAATGAGGCACGATGCAATTGCTCTTTAATTTTCAAGTCAATCAGATGAAAATTGATGATTTTCAGATGAAAATTGATTTTAAAAGTTTGACCTTGAGTTGACCTTTGACTTTTTGATCTCAAAATTAGTTGGTTTGCCAATTCCGTGATGTACTGTGCAATTGCCCTTCAAATTTCAAGTCAATCGAATGAAAAGTGACAATATTAGAAATTTGGCCGATGTTGACCTCAAAAATAGTTGGTGGTTGAATTCAGTTCGCTGATGTGAAAATCCTATTCAAATTTGAAGTCAATTGGATGAAAATTGAGGAATTTTGAGATTTGGAAATAAAAAATGGTTGCCATTTCGCCTATTTGACCTTGTGACCTATCTTGATCTCAAAAATAGTTGGTGGTTGAATTCAGTTAGCCGATATGTAAATCCCATTCAAATTTCAAGTCAATCGGATGAAAATGGAGGATTTTAGGAATTTGTAAAAAGTGGTTGACCTTTGGCCGATGTTGGCCTTTTGACCTTTTTTACCTAAAAAATAAATAAGATTCTGTCGGACCACTAACTCCACCATTTGTTTAAGTTTCGTGAATATCAGATTAAAATTGTGACCTGCAGGCAAGTATAAGTGAGCGAACAAATAAATACATAAACACATACACAAGCACACACACAAACACACAAACCGGAGTGATCAACATACTAGTCAAAAAAAAGGTTGTTTTGGCCAAGTAACAATGCACAAGACCAACCAATATATTTGAAAAATCTTCGATTTTGCAAGTGAAAATGGGTACCTTTTCAAGAGCTACTTCATATATATATGAAGCATATATATGCTGCTGGTCCAAGTGGTCGATTTGACGCGTTAATTCTGCCCACAAGTTCTCTATCGGATTCATATCCGGGGACATGGCAGGCCACTCCATATGCTCTACACCACGGTCAGCAAGAAAGTGTTGGATCATGCGAGCACGATGAGGCCGTACATTGTCATCTTGGAAGACAAAGTTTCCTCGAAAGGCTGCACGAGCAAATGGAAGCAATGTTTCTTCCAGAATGGCCCTGTACTTGAACTGGTTCAGATTTCCATTCAGAACAACCAGGTCAGTTTTGCCCCCTGCATGAAAAGCAGCCCAAACGGTCACCCCACCACCTCCAGCTTGGACTCTTGGCACTATACAATCTTTGTTGTAGGCTTCATGCACTTGTCTGCGCACTTGGACGCGGCCATCTTGACTATAGACCAGAAATCTAGACTCGTCACGAAAGAGCAAGTGATTCCAGTGTCCTGGCTGCCATTGACGGTGCTCTCTGGTCCACTGCAATCGGCGATGGTGGTGTTGGCTGGTCAGGCGTGGCTTTCTCAGGGGACGCCTGGCACGATAGCCTGCTTGAACCAGTCGTTGGTTGACGAGCCTTCTGGATACAGGCAATTTTGTCAGTTGCTGCCACTCAGCCCTAAGCCGATTAGCTGACTTGGTACGGCCATTGCGGACTAACCGGTGCAGTTGGCGATCATCCCTCCTTGTGGTTCTGCTGGGACGTCCTGGCCTCGGTATTGGAGTAGGGACACCCCTCTGACCATTTCGTTTCAGGATCTTTGACACCTGACCTTGAGTGATGCCACACTGCCGAGCAATAGCACGCTCTTTCATGCCGTAATTTCGTAAAGCCACCACTCCATGACAAACAGCATTGTCGAGTTGACGGACCATCTCCAGAGGAAGCGGCAATAACTTTTGGAGACGTGCAGCAGTTGTTTTCCACTAATAGAGAACGCAACAACCCTTGTATACCCGACTGCGAAGCCAATCGTCAAATGCACCTGTCCGCAAATTTTGCCACGCCACCTGCGATATAATCCTGTTGTTGACTTCTTGCTGGGACAGACAATCAGTGACATGGTTCTTTTAACAAATAAATCACCAAAGTGTAAAAGAAACTCACCAGATTGATATGCTGAGTTCAAAAAGTAAACCCAAGTCAAGAAAAAAAAAATTCCATATTAAATGCCAAGTCTGTATATATATATATATATATATGTGTGTGTGTGTGTGTGTGTGTGTGTGTGTGTGTGTGTGTGTGTGTGTGTGTGTGGGTGGGTGTATGTATGTATGTAAATATGGATGTATGCATGTATGTATGTATGTGTGTGTGTACGGGTGTATGTATGTATGTAAGTATGTATGTATGTATGTGTGTGTGTGCGTGCGTGTGCCTGTCCAGAGAATTCATTGACCAAGAAAGATCACGTTGCAGTCAGGTGACCAAACCAAATTTTTCATACATGCTGGGGATGCCGAGAGTCAGGTCATGTGTATAACGCCCCATCACCCCTCCCCTCCATAAATGCAATTCTCTGCACATTTGTGTTCGTACGTCTGAAAATCATAGAATTTCATACAGGCTCGTGAAAAAGTAAGTACACCCCATGTAAAGTTTTGACTTTTTCAACATATTTCAACACACAGCTATTTGATCTTCATTTCAACAATTTTGATAGATAAAGGTGATATAATATAACAAATATCATGAAACATTTACATTTTGTAGTCCATTGTATAATTTGAATAAACATAAATGCAAATTTCGCACGTGGAAAAAGTAAGTACACCCCTACATTTATCACTACTTCAAATACCTAAAATTAGAATCAGGTGCACCAGCTCAGGTGCAAATGATTAGAACATCCTTAGAGAGGATCTTGGAGGAACCTGTCTTATTTAAACCTCAGACATTTCGTTTGGTTTGCTCTTTGTTGTTGAAGTGTGCGGCGTCACAATGCCGAGATCAAAAGAGCTCTCTGAGGCCTTCAGAAAGAAGGTTATAGATGCCTACGAGTCTGGGAAGGGATTTAAAAAGATCTCCAAACAATTTGAAATCAATCATTCGACTGTCCGGAAGATCATCTACAAGTGGAGAAGATTCCAAACAACTGCCAACTTGTTCAGGCCAGGCCGCCCCAGCAAGTTCAGCCCGAGAGCAGACCGCAAGATGCTGAAAGAAGTCTCTAAGAAACCCAGAATGTCATCACAGGACCTACAGGTAGCTCTTGCCACTGTTGATGTCAAAGTGCACGAGTCTACCATTAGAAAGAGGCAGCACAAATTTGATCTACATGGGAGGTGTGCCAGGAGGAAACCTTTGCTGTCCAGAAAGAACATCAGGGCAAGACTAAAATTTGCCAATGAACACCTAGGCAAAGACCAGCACTTCTGGAACAATGTGCTCTGGACAGATGAGTCAAAGGTAGAGCTATTTGGCCACAGTACCAGAAGACGTGTTTGGCGAAAACCAAAGACAGCATTTGACCACAAGAACCTGATACCAACTGTAAAGCATGGTGGTGGAAATATTATGGTTTGGGGCAGCTTTGCTGCATCAGGGCCTGGGCAGCTCACCATCATAGAATCCACTATGAATTCTTCATTGTAGCAGAGGGTGCTTGAGGATAATGTGAGGCCATCTGTCGGAAAGTTGGAGCTCAACCGAAGGTGGACCTTGCAACATGACAATGACCCTAAACATACCAGTAAATCCACCAAGGAATGGCTGAAAAGAAAGAAATGGAAGGTTCTGGAATGGCCAAGTCAAAGCCCGGATCTAAATCCCAACGAGATGTTGTGGGGGGATTTGAAACGAGCTGTGCATGCAAGAAACCCCTCAAACATCGCACAGCTGAAATAATTCTGCATGGAGGAGTGGACAAAAATTTCTCCCAGTCGATGTCAGAGACTGGTAGACAGTTATAAGAAACGCCTACTTGAGGTTGTTTCTGCCAAAGGGGGCAATACCACCTATTAGAGCCAAGGGTGTACTTACTTTTTCCACATGTGAAATTTGCATTTATGTTTATTTAAATTATACAATGGACTACAAAATGTAAATGTTTCATGGTATTTGTTATATTATATCACCTTTATCTCTCAATATTGTTGAAATGAAGATAAAATAGCTGTATGTTGAAATATGTTGAAAAAGTCAAAACTTTACATGGGGTGTACTTACTTTTTCACGTGACTGTATTTTTTAAAAAGCAACAAAATGAGACAATTTGACAAAATGAGATGGAGGAGAAACTGACCTCAACCAAGTAAGTGAGGCCATTTGTCTCTGTATACAAACACTAGAATGCCATCATCTGTTGGGAATCATCCCATGTAGGACTAATTGTAGTATCACCAGGGAAACACACATGGTAAACAACATGGATGTCTTACCTTAAAGTGAAGTTCTGGATTGTGGAGTTCCTGAGTATCTTCACCGGGATCTTCACAATCTCCTTGGGACGGAGGGTCTTGTCTGGGATGTAAATGACAATGTTTTCATCCAGATGCACCTCTTGTATGACCGGTTGCAGTGCAGCCCGACTCAGTGTCACATTTGCCACCCAATGAATATCCTCACCATCAACCATGGACACCTCATTAAGAAACTGGACCACGGACAACTTGGCTCCCCTGCCTTCACCGCAGAAACTTCCTCCACCAACAGTTCGCACCGTGTAGTAGAGGGCAGCAACGTTGTTGCCCGAACGATGCATAGACATGTCCTCGTTTGGCGAAACTTTCGGTAAAAACCAGGAAGAGGGAAGTCTTATTTCAGCTAGGCACACCCCAAGCACGTTCAGCCGGCAAAACGTCGTCATTTTTTGCTGCGCGTGCAGAACATGGAGTCCAATGCATGGATATTGCTCATGAGTTACCTGGGCGTCCCAGTCCCAGCCAGTGATGTAGAAAAGGACTTTCACTCGGGGTCTCGCAGAAAAGATTTCTCTTTCAATGATGAAAGCTCGAAAGTGCCATCTGAGCCGAACGACCTCGGTGAAGGAATTCAATACATTGCCAGGTCGTAGGTCTTCGGGCAAAGGTCGTTGAGACGAGAACGGTCCATAAGCAACATTGATGATGGGTAGTTTATCGGCCGTGTTCATAACCAGGAAAGGCTGCTGGTGCAACTCTTGGGAAATGCTAATTGGCAACGATGACTGATTGGCTCTCTTTAAGAGAAACGCTGAGTTGCTGTTGAAAATCTTGTAACGGAGATGAAGGTAAGGTGGTTCCGCCGAAGGGTCCACCGCAGCCTTTGCAGGATCCCCTGGGGGAAACACAGGTAATCAGTTTTGCTGCACACGAAATGAAATGAGAAACCAGTGCTCAATATTGCTCAATATTGCCGGCACATTTTTCAAAGGAAACCATTTTGATAATGTCACTGTGTGACGTCAGTCTAAGCTGTCAGGTAAATTGTCCTGTTTGTGGTGTCGTGATCAGATATTAAACTCGAACCTGGATCATTGGTATTATTCCATTATTCTTTCTGTTATTGCAGCTGAACATTTCTGTTATGATTTCTGTTAAATGTTATTTCTCTGAAACAGCGGAACCTATCAAAGTGAAACTTTCCAAATATCATCTAACACCACTGCTGCATATGGTGTGAAAATGATGAGGTCACAGGTCACGTGGTTTGGCAGCCATCTTGGATAGAAAAACGAACCTTATCCAATGAACACAAAAGCTCACACACCTTATCCTCTATCCAGTTGGAGCCAGTGTATATTTATGATGTCATAGGTCACGCGTTTGGGCAGCCATATTGGATCTAAGGGAAATTCTTTGAAAATCCTCTTCTCTGAAACTGCGTAACCGATCAATATGAAACGTTAACTAATTGATCAACTACCCATGGGAAATATAGTTTGATAAAAGTGATGTCATCGGTCACTAGTCTGGTAGCCATATTGTATCAAATAAAAAACCCAGGACAGTTGGCTCACACCAAGTCCTTCTCAAGACTGCGCAGGGTAAGTATTCTACGAATACCATCTCGTTGTTTCTGTTATTGCCACCCTTTTACAACTCCTACACAGGGTTATAACCAGCTGACTGAACCGACAAATCTCTGGGTCGTGATGGCAATACCTCTCAGTGAAACATGTACTGAATTGTGGCCATGATCCTTGAGAGCCTTTACTTCCACCGAACAGACTTAGCACCTTGCAAAAACGTTTACCTGATCTATCCACCGATGTGAGGGAATAGCAGGTTCAGAATGTCATAGCTCAAACGTACATTTTGCAAATCTGCTGTTATAATTCCCCCCCAGTGAGTCATTAGCTTATTATAGTTATAACATGATAATTAGGAGAAACGATCTGAGCTCAAAGACAAAGTCACAAGGAAAGTGAAAGTCTTTGACAAGGCTAGCCAGGTACCGGTTAAAGGTCTCCCAATAAGGATCCCAGTGGACGTGTGACAAAGCCTGCAATGTGACGGCATAAGCACACACTGACGTCATTGTCTGTTTGTGGGTGTTCTGGATGATAAACAAAAGTGACATGGCAAAGCGATACCGAATCCCCGGATGAAATCATACTTCTCTTTTTAAGTCTGAATTTCATCAACATCCTTCGGCACAAACAACTGGCGAGTGCTGTAAAGGTACAATAGGATGTCATGAAAGTTTTGGGTTCAGAATTTTAATAACACAAAGCAAAATGCAATCAGAGCACTGTACATTTAAAAAGAGAATCATTTATAGGGTTGATCAAGCGACATTAAAAGGATAAAAGAGCAATTGCGTGATTCATTAACTTAATTCTCCGAGCTTGAACTTTATATGTGATCATTAAATGTGAGAGTTCTTGCCTTAGTACAGATTCAAAAATCCGATATCAGTATCCTTCAAACTTTCGTCCACTTTGATTGCACTTTTAAATATTGCGAATGTCACAATAGTATATTATCCCTTTGTTTTGGCCGACATTTCTGTGTTAACCTCGAATGTTTCAGCACACAAACCCACATTCCGTATCAATGTTAGGGGCCCCACGGCGGCGATCACGAAAGAATAAGACATTTCGTGGCTGAATAATCTTTCAACAATCGCAACCTTAAGGAAATCCAATAACTTTCAAGGGAGGACTAGGGGAGCGTGGAGAAGTGCGTCCGGGAATGCATTTTGTGCTCATCGCGGGCTTCATTAAACTTCCACTGTGTCTATTAACTTGAGGACTTCAGCTTGGGAACTGATTTCAGGCTCATGGGCCAATGGCTCCGATGTTCCTAATATATCTCTCTTGACTTCATTGTAAGCTTAGGACAAACACACCCAAACCAAAAAGCCTTTCCTTAAAGACAATGTCGATCAAATTCTCCTGCACACTTCAAGTGTCAGATCAATGTGAATCCATATTGTTGGATCCATCTTGCACGGAACACTACAAAAATGGCTGTGACGGAGCACAAACAAAACGTTCCGAATGTCAAATCAATGTTTCTACAATCCATCTGAAGGATTTCAAAAATATCGCAATTAAATTAACTGGCGTGGCTCGGCGCGCACCATGCTCCTCACCACACATCGCTACAGAGGCATTGACATGTTTGACCATGCCTGCTTTCTCCGGGAGTGAGGGAACGGGGTAATAGTGGGTGTGAGTTAATGGTGGTGATGGTGCATCGAGGGTTGTGGGGGGGGTGGTAGAGGACGGATGGGGTGGATGGTGCTGGGGGGGATGTCGGGGGAGAGTGGCCAAATGTATTTTGTGCTCTGACTGAATATAGTCAGGGCCCTTAGGGATATTTTGGTTCAAATTCTTCCAAAAGCATCAAATTTGGCGCAGATGTTGCCCATGCCATACTCTTTCGATTTTTGACGGGCGCCAAGGGCGGTATGCTCCGGGGACCATACCGGTCCATCCCGCCATGTCACCTGACCTATGACGTCATAATTAGGATATGCATCCAATCACATGGCGTACTATAAGTGGTCAAAGTTCAAAATGAATCGATCGAAAAATGAAGGCAGGGATCCATTTTTAAGGTTTTCATAAAATCCAATATGGCCGCCAGGTCACATTACCTATGACGTCATATTTATGACATGTATACAATCATGTATACATGAACCCGGATCATGATCGCACAAAAATTAAACACAAGGATATGGCATACAGTTCATCAAACATCAAAATCCGTACCTTTGTAATTAGACTGATGAACTGCATATGCCTGAAAATTAGGAAATAGACATGTAAATATTTCCTCTAATTGTCAAAAATAAGGTCAGAGTTCGATTACCCAACCCAGAAACATAAAATGGTGAACCTCGCGTAAATCTTGACAAAAGAATCAAAAACCGACATGTTTGACTCAAAAATGACCTTTAAGATGACCTTGATGGTTGACCTTGACCTCGAATCATCAAAATAACAAAATAATTGGATTCCTCGACCTCGAAAACCCCTGAAAAGTGGTATCATACATGATTCCAACCCTTTTGGTTATTTAACTGATTTTCCTCTAATCTGGGTGGTGGCCATTTAGTATTCGCCAATATGGGGCCCCAGGAGGGTGGGGGGGCGCCCGTCTTGGCGCCCATCAAAAATCGAAAGAGTATGGCTTGGGCAACATCTGGGCCAAATTTGGTGCTTTTGGAAGAATTTGAACCAAACGGCCCCAAAATATTCCTAAAGCCCCAGTCATACCGGATTTGAGTGGCCACGAATCGCCCCGATCACCCCCGATCTGGCGATTCCCCGCACCAACACGACTTTTCGGCAAGATCGGCTGTAAATTTTCCCACAGTCATGCCAAAACACCCCTGCCACGACTCCCGTACGATCGCGCCGTGACCGCCGCGCCGACAAAGCCCGATCCGGCACAAGTCCTAGCCCGTGCCCACACGTCTTCGCCCCGATCCGCCCCGATCCATCCCGATCCCACTACGACTGCACTACGACGGCACTACGACCTCACTACGACCTCACTACGACCGCAGTACGCACGCGTACGTGCCCACCCGTCCGAGCCCGACTGCGCGGCGGCCGTCCTTGCCCTATATAAGAACGGCCAAGAATCACGCCGACCTAACTACGATCTTAAAATTCAGACGACGCTAATTCACGTTATTTTTGTATGGCGTTTATATAAATCATCAACTCCAAACCTTCCAATGATGCCGCCAGCCAGGATGAGGGGGACGGGATCCAGGAAGACGTGCACAATCACGCGGCCGCCGTGATCAGCTTGGATGTGATCGATGTGACCAGCTTGGAATCAGGAGATGAAATGATTTTTTGACCTTCAGATTGACCTTTCAAGGTCACTCAAGGTCAAAGGTCATGGTGCCAAATGAAATGTCGCATGTGACTTCCTATATGTCAGTAACAGTAAGTGTATGCATATCTCTTGTGCTTTTAGAGTTATTGTAGCGGTTACCTTATTGGGACATAATCCACGTGCACGGGCCAGTGGGGCTTTTGATGATGTGGGCGTGACGTACGCGCGGTTGTTGAAGCCACGCCCTCCGTAGAGGGTGTTGGCGCTATAAAAACTGTATGAGTTCCGTTCGCGGGAGGATTTCTGTCGGAATAAAGGAGCTTTGAACACCTAAGAAATGGCCTCGTCTTCTCGTCATCCGCAACTCCTAAACTGTTGACCCCGACGTGATTTGAACACGCAACCTTCTGATAGTTTAGTATATAGTGGTTATTATAGTGTATATTATAGTATAGTATATTATAGTGGTTTGAAATATATTTTAAATGAAAACTCGACCCCCTTGATTTCACGTTTTGGGTGACCTTGATCTTGATACTTGGGCCTAGAGAGTTAAAAATGGGGCACAGTCTATTCCAGGGCAAGGCAAATATGTGTGTAAAGTATGGCGATGATATGTGCAACAATGTAGACGTAGTACTGCACACAAACAGGCAGACATACAGACAGACAGACAAACCAACATAATTGCCGGAATCTATTCCGGTAAGTAAGAAGAAATATGTCGTGCATGGCATGGTACTTGCGATATCCCTAAAATAAGTTGTTGGCAGATGTTGACCTCAAAAATAGTTGGTGATTGAATTCAGTGACAAGATATGCAAATTCTCTTCAAATTTCCAGTCAATCAGATGAAAATTGAGAATTTTAGAAATTTGGCCAATGTTGACCTTTTGGCCTATGTTGACCTCAAAAATACTTGGTGGTTGAATTTATTGACCAAATCTGCAAATCCTCTTCAAATTTCAAGTCAATCAGATGATAATTGAGGGTTTTAGAAATTTGGCCTATGTTGAGTTTTTGGCTTATGTTGATCTCAAAAATAGTTGGGGGTTGAATGCAGTGACCAGATATGCAAATCCTCCAAAAATTTCAAGTTAATTGGCTGAAAACTGAGGATTTTAGAATATTGGCCTATGTAAACCTTTTGGCCTATGTTGACCTCGAAAATAGTTGGTGGTTCAATTCAGTGACCAGATATGCAAATACTCTTCAAATTTCAAGTCAATCAGATGATAATTGAGGGTTTTAGAAATTTGGCCTATGTTGAGTTTTTGGCTTATGTTGACCTCAAAAATAGTTGGTGGTTGAATTCAGTGTCCAGATATGCAAATCCTCTTAAAATTTAAAGTCAATCGGATGAAAACTGAGGATTTTAGAAATCTGGCTTATGTTGACCTAAAAAATAGTTGGGGGTTGAATGCAGTGACCAGATATGCAAATCCTCTAAAAATTTCAAGTTAATTGGCTGAAAACTGAGGATTTTAGAATATTGGCCGATGTAAACCTTTTGGCCTATGTTGACCTCAAAAATAGTTGGTGGTTAAATTCAGTGACCAGATATGCAAATCCTCTTAAAATTTAAAGTCAATTGGATGAAAACTGAGGATTTTAGAAATCTGGCCTATGTTGACCTAAAAAATACTTGTTGGTTGAATTCAGTGACCATATATGCAAATCCTCTTCAACTTTCAAGTTAATCGGTTAAAAATTGAGGATTTTAGAAATTCGGCCTATGTTGACCTTTTGTCCTATGTTGAACTTTTGACTAATGTTGACCTCAAAAATACTTGTTGGTTGAATTCAGTGACCATATATGCAAATCATCTTCAAATTTCAAGTCAATCGGTTGAAAATTGAGGATTTTAGAAATTTCACAAAATTGGTGACCTTAAGCCTATGTTTACCTATTGACCTATTGATCCCAAATCAATAGGCTTTTTGCTTATGACCAACTCTACCGTGTATTTAAGTTTTGTGAAGATCGGTTGAAAATTGTGACCTGTAGGCGACTGACATACAGACAAACACTCCCGTCCGAGTTTTTACGTCGTATATTTTCTTTTACGTAAATCTCAATTTCGATCTTGATTAATCAGGTCAAATTTTTTAGAAAAAAGAATAGCGCTGATTAATACAGGTAGGTCACGAATGTGTTTCTTAGTTTCTTAGGTTAGCTTCATAGATATCTATATTATAATAGCCGTAGATGATTCTGTCTGTCTGTCTGTCTATCTGTTGGGTGTCTGTCCGGGGTGTGGCTTACTCGGTTTGCAGAGTAGCTCCACCCATAGCTCCACCCATTCTGGGAGTGGCTATAAACAAATATCCACCATTTTATTAACTCGCATAGCTTTGAGTCCTGTTTTGTAGGCCCGTGGTGTCTTGCTCTCCCCCAGTTTTATTTCAAATCAAATTCGATAAATCATTTCATTTTTCACAGTCGCTAACATAGTTTTAGACTCGGTTGAAAAAAAACGGGAAGAAAATCCGATGAAAGTTGCCGTTTATAGAACGAAATGAATTCTCAAAGGCCTGTAACTTCAAGGCCATTGAGTCTCTCTCACGCCTTTATCTCCAATCTAACTCACCATATGATTTCATTTTTATCGATGGTTTTACTTTTAGACTCGGTGTCAGCAATAATTGAGAACAATCCACACACGCGGGAAAATGCAGAGATATATTTTTTAAAATCGCGTCATGGTGTATCATACACCGCCCAACATGACACCGCCGGCAATGTGTCGATATATATTAAAAATTCGCTTTTGCTTTTCCGTTATGATATATTACTATTTCGTTTGATGATAGTCGTCACAAAAACGTCAACAATGATGCCGACATATATTTCTTCGTTTTTATTTCATTCAACATATTAGCCGGAAGTAAAATATGTTTCAGGAAATTACCGAGAGATATTTCTTCGTTTTTTTTATTAGTTATGTGCGCATACACTTTAAATAGGTTTATTTGAAATCTTTAATTTTCCACAAACATTCCACACACGCGGGAAAATGCAGAGATATATTTTTTAAAATCGCGTCATGGTGTATCATACACCGCCCAACATGACACCGACGGCAATGTGTCGATATCTATTTTAAATTCGATATATCATTTCATTTTTCACAGTCGCTAACATAGTTTTAGACTCGGTTGAAAAAAAACGAGAAGAAAATCCGATGAAAGTTGCCGTTTATAGAACGAAATGAATTCTCAAATGCCTGTAACTTCAAGGCCATTGAGTCTCTCTCACGCCTTTATCTCCAATATAACTCACCATATGATTTCATTTTTATCGATGGTTTTAGAGTCGGTGTCAGCAATAATTGAGAACATTCCACACACGCGGGAAAATGCAGATATATTTTTTAAAATCGCGTCATGGTGTATCATACACCGCCTAACATGACACCGACGGCAACGTGTCGATACATATTAAAAATTCGATATATCATTTCATTTTTCACAGTCGCTAACATAGTTTTCGACTCGGTTGAAAAAAAACGGGAAGGAAATCCAATGAAAGTTGCCGTTTATAGAACGAAATGAATTCTCAAACGCCTGTAACTTCAACTTCAAGGCCATTGAGTCTCTCTCACGCCTTTATCTCCAATCTAACTCACCATATGATTTCATTTTTATCGATGGTTTTGGACTCGGTGTCAGCAATAATTGAGAACATTCCACACACGCGGGAAAATGCAGACATATATTTTTAAAAATCGCGTCATGGTGTATCATACACCGCCCAACATGACACCGACGGCAACGTGTCGATATATATTAAAAATTCGCTTTTGCTTTTCCGTTAAGATATATTACTTTTTCGTTTGATGACAGTCGTCACAAAAACGTCAACAATGATGCCGACATATATTTCTTCGTTTTTATTTAATTCAACATTATTAGCCGGAAGTAAAATATGTTTCAGGAAATTACCGAGAGATATTTCTTCGTTTTTTAAAATTAGTTATGTGCGCATACACTTTAAATAGGTTTATTTGAAATCTTTAATTTTCCACAATATAATTTACTTGCCATTTATCATTTGATGATTACGAGACAAATTCCTCTTGAGGATCGTGACAATTCATGCGCTGCGTGGAAACTTCTATTTCCAAAATGAATGAGACGATCGATGAAGAACGCAGACTTGAACAGGATGCAGCAAGAAAACGAATGAGACGGGCGAACGAGTCCATCGACGAACGTCAATGCAAACTTGCGGGGTCACCCGTGGGAATCCCACGGGCATGGATGTGTGTGACATTTCGACATATTGAGTTAGATGCTGCACATTCATTTTTACAAAATGGTTACTGGCAAGTCATCAGATCCAGAAATGGTGTAAAAACCACCGTTTAGAGGCCATTTTTCCCCGCAAAGCGGGGGTTGGCCTTTTCGGGGACCGTGGTAGTTGTTGTTTTTTTGTCCCCTTTTTGAAGCAATGTTTTACGGCCGGATGCCCTTCCTGACGCCAACCCTTTTTGCCGCCTTCAACGACAAACAGGGAATTACCAGTGAACTGGTACTCAATTAGCCGACCTCGGAAGGATGACAGGCTGAGTCAACCCCCCTGGCATTAATTCGGCGATCGACCGAGATTCGAACCCAGGATCCTAAGCCGGCACCCTAGCCGCTAGCCCAACACCAGAAATGGTGTCATGAACACAATTTATTTACGCACAAGCACAAAAGCAAGACGGGCCGATTTCCGATTCCGACGGGCCGACGGGCGAGACGGGCCGATTTCCGATTCCGACGGGCCGATTTGGAGCAAGAAAAAGAACGAGACGGGAGAAAAAGGAGAGAAACGAGACGGGGAAAGCCGATTGGAGAGGCGAGTGAGGCACGATTGGAGAGGAGTGTGAGGCGCGATTGGAGAGGAGTGTGAGGCACGATTGGAGAGGAGTGTGAGGCGTGATTGGAGAGGAGTGTGAGGCACGATTGGAGAGGAGTGATTGGAGGGGAGTGTGAGGCACGATTGGAGAGGAGTGTGAGGCACGATTGGAGAGGAGTGTGAGGCGCGATTGGAGAGGAGTGTGAGGCGCGATTGGAGAGGAGTGTGAGGCGCGATTGGAGAGGCGTGTGAAGGATTGCAGAGGAGAGGAGTGTGAGGGATTGGAGAGGTGAGGGATTGGAAAGGAGAGGGATGTGAGGGTTTGGAGAGGAGAGGAGTGCTAGGTGGAGAGAGGAGAGTGTCAGGTGGAGACAGGAGAGTGTCAGGTGGAGACAGGAGAGTGTCAGGTGGAGAGGAGTGAGGGGTCACATATTATGTGAAATAACTAAATTCACACCATTTCTGGATCTGATGACTTGCCAGTAACCATTTTGTAAAAATGAATGTGCAGCATATAACTCAATATGTCGAAATGTCACACACATCCATGCCCGTGGGATTCCCACGGGTGACCCCGCAGCTGTTTTGACGCTTTCCACTGTTGTTTTGATGCTTTTTCACTGCTGTTTTGATGTTGTTTCACAGCTGTTCTGATGCTTTTTTGCCGTTTTGCCTAAAAATCTCATTTCAAAAAAAAAAATTCCAAAAAAATCTCACAATGATGACATATAATTCAACGAAAACGTTGAAGCAACCGCATAATATTACGGTGATGTTTAACTCTGAGTGAGAATAGTTCTAAATTTTTAAAACTTTCTTCTGATATTTGTGATTTCTTTCAAACAAACTGTATTTCCCATCTACACGGGCATGTATGTATTCCTATTAACGTTATGTAAAGTACATAAATTGTGTGGATTACATCATTTGTGGATGTGATCAATTATTGCCAGTAACCATTTTATATAACTGAATGTGCAGGTGCAGCATCTAACTCAATATGTCGAAATGTCACACACATCCATGCCCGTGGGATTCCCACGGGTGACCCCGCTAGTACTTGTATAAAGCCCGTCAAAAATGACGGGTTGGATCAGTTTATTTGACGGTGCAGCCGCGTGAGTGTGCCAAAGTCTGAAACCTGGGCCGAGTGTCAGGGTTGTTATTATCAAAATTCAACCACCAAGTAATATCTTCTTTATTTATTAGATATCCTACAGACTGTTACGGATCCATCACTTCCGCCTTTGTTATTATATACTTGTAGGATTTTTAGTTTCAGGTATTAATATTGTTGTTAAGATTTTTGTGTGAAATTACTCTTCTTTTCGATCTTCAGATTCCTCAGGGTATTTTGGGTCCTCTGGGTCATTTGGTTCCTCGGGGTCTTTTGGGTCCTCAGGGTCTTCTGGGTCTTCAGGGTCTTCTGGTTCCTCGGGGTCTTTTGGGTCATTTGAGTCTTTTGGGTCCTCTATGTCATGGGTCATTTGAGTATTTTGGGTCCTCTGCATCTTTGGGGTCCTCAGGTCTTTTTAGTCCTTTGGGTTTTTGCGTTATTTAAGGGTCTTTGGGGGTATTTGGGTCATTGGCATCCACTGGATCCTCAGGGTCTTTTTGTTATTTTGGATTGTTTGGGTTTGTAGGATCGTTGAAGGTCTTTGGGGTATTTTGGGTCTTTGACAGGCACCTCCTTCTGGGGAGGGAGGAAAGGAAAGGAGGAAAAATTTACCCGTGCGAAGTGTGCTTTCACCTCAGTGTTGCCCAAATAAAAAAAAGAAATTGTAATACCCTCTACCACCAACACCAGTTTGCGCTACACGGTACACATTTACATAGAGAATTCACGCCCCTCCCCCGGCCCCCCACACCCTCGCATGAGGCCGCGTCCACATAGCCGATGTTACACCCCCCCCCCCCCCGAAACACACACACACACACACACACACACAAATTGTATTTGTATTTGTACCCCGAGTAAAGAATATAAGCATTTATAGAGAGCTTCGTAAGCGAACCTCTATACCAATTGCATGTATATGTAAATCCATTCAAAATTTCACTTTCATTTCAAATTTCACAAAAAAAAAAAATTCAAATTTTTCCCCATTCCCTTGGGAACAAAATTTCATGTTGTCATTTCAAATGTCCCTTCCATGATCCGCCATCTTGTCCCTTCCATGATCCGCCATCTTGTCCCTTCCATGATCCGCCATCTTGCTCACGTGATCTTGCTTTGGTCTGGCGCGACCGATAAATTATTTTCACCTGGTGATTAAAATCAATAAAATACAATACAGTACTGTACAGAACGGATTTTGAATTCGAAACCGCTCATCATTTATGCCAGCTACACCGACTTCTTTTTTCCACCAGCTACACCGGCTTCAGTTTTCCCCCAGCTACACCGACTTCATTTAAGCCAGGTACACCGATTTCAGTACATACCTGCCAGTCGGACCTACGTACCTGGTCCAGTCGACTAGAAGTCTAGACTACATAGCCTACAGTAGGTAAGTCTTGCATTCTATCCCAATCTATCCATTCAATAAAATTAATTTTAATTTTAATTCTAAGCCCAAGATCAAACAACCTAGCATAGCTAGGCCGAGGCCTACAGATGTTTGCGAGGGCTGCGTACTCGATCGACTGACCATTGTCGACGAAGCTCTCACTCTAAGCAATGCGTATTCATATTATCTGGAGCACCTGGCATTTCTCAAGCAAAAAGAAACATCAACATATTTGAAATGAGGGCAAATATAATGGAAAAGCAATTACATCCAAATCAGAATCCATCACAAATGTCAAATCATCATTTCACCTTTTCATTGAATATATGCTGGTGAATGTGCCATTCATCACGTTTCTGAGTTCAGTCTGATGACGTTCAGGAAGAAGAAGAAGACTTACCACCAACTTCGACCGCTTCCAGAATTGTTTGAATCTGAATTGTTTTATTAATTGGTGTCCAAGTGTCTGGCAATTGATATGTATTTATTTATGCGTATGTGTACTTGTATATAACTGTCATTAATCAAAAAGGTTTTGGCACCATAGAGTGATCGTTTTGTTAATCCCCCAAAATATCGACCGTTTTTCCCAAGTACCGGTATTTCACCAAAGAAATTTTTGTCTAAAACATTCCCTGGCACTCACTGACAAAGCCATGAAAGTTGGATGCATACACCTGGACCTCCAACAGATCGCAAGGATGAAAACTGGGTGTTTGGGTGTGTTATAACTTATAACATCCTTTTTGAATATGATCAACGAGGTGCTCATAAGAAGAAAAAACCCGATGTGGTGGTGTACCAATATGGCGGGCCGCCAACTTGGTCAGCCCACTGCACCTCCCTGGGTTATTAAGCCGCCATTTTGTTTTGGCCGACTCAAAAGTGCTTTGCCAAGGAAACACGATCGATTAAAATGACCTACTGCAAAGCCGCAATGAGCCGGCGAAGCCAAAGCCTCTATTGAACTTTTTCGTAATTGTTTATGCATACTTCCGCATCCGCAAGATGGCGGCCTCCATGGAGCGATTTGGTGCATCAAAGCTTCGAAATTCTCAAAGGATCCAGCAAAATCTGGCTTTTCAACATAATACGCGTTCATTCACAACACCGGCTTCGCCGGCTATCATTGCATAATTGAAGCATATCATCAAAATCTGGATTCGGATATGAGGATTGGATGCTGTAGACTAAATAATGTCCAAATCTGGAGTGAAATCTGACAAAATTTACCATATCTCGTGATTGGTGAACGCTATTCAGGCTGCTTTTGCAAGTCATAGCGTTACAGTAGACACGGTTCAATGACAGAGCTCCCTTTTTGTTTTTACGTACCCAATTTTTTATTGACCAACATTTTTGTGCAATATACTAACCCTTAACTCCTCAACTCCTCAACTCCTCAACTCCCAGAATCTCGGCATTGTGAGCAGGTGCCATAACTGCATCCGGTTCGTGCTGGCAAAGGAGGGAGCCGTACTATCAAGTGAGGTATTTGTCGGACGTTTTGTTGGACGCGCTGAGGTTCCAGGCTGAGGATATTTTTTGGTTCATCTCCATGGCCCAGGGTTTTGATGTGTCTTTCCAGACAGCTGGGGGACTTGCCTAGTTCTGGGTGAGGTGCTGCTCGGTCAGCTGGGTCTCAACGGAAGCCAAAGAGTTCAATCTTGGTTTCATCAGACCACAGAATCTTGTTTCTCACAGTCTGAGAGTACTTTAGGTGCTTTTTTGCAAACTCCAAGCGGGCTTTCATGTGTCTTTCACTGAGGAGAGGCTTTCGTCTGGCCACTCTGCCATAAAGCCAAGATCGGTGGAGTGTTGCAGTGATGATTGTCCTTCTGGAAGTTTCTCCCATCTCCACACAGGATCTCTGGAGCTCAGCCAGAGTGACCATCGGTTCTTGGTCACCTCTATTACCAAGGCCCTTCTCCCCCGATCGCTCAGTTTGTCCGGGCGGCCAGCTCTAGGAAGAGTCCTGGTTGTTCCAAACTTCTTCCATTTAAGAATTATGGAGGCCACTTGGCTCTTGGGAACCTTCAATGCAGCAGAAATTTTTTTGTCGGCTTCCCCAGATCTGTGCCTCGACACAATCCTGTCTCTGAGCTCTGCAGGCAGTTCCTTCGACCTCATGGCTTGGTTTTTGCTCTGATATGCATTGTCAGCCGTGAGACCTTATATAGACAGGTGTGTGCCTTTCCAAATCATGTCCAATCAATTGAATTTACCACAGGTGGACTCCAATCAAGGTGGAGAAACATCTCAAAGATGATCAAGAGAAATGGGGGGCACCTGAGCTAAATTTCAAGTGTCATAGCAAAGGGTATGAATACTTATGTAAATGTGATATTTCAGTTTTTTCTTTTCAATAAATTTGCAAAACTTTCTAAAATTCCGTTTTCTCTTTGTTATTATGGGGTATTGAGTGTAGATTGATGAGGGAAAAAATGAATTTTAAACGATTTCAGCATAAGGCTGCAACATAACAAAATGTGCAAAAAGTGAAGGGGTGTGAATACTTTCTGAATGCACCGTCGATGGGGAGGGTTGAACTTTGATTTTTATTGTTTTGATTGAATCTACTGATGGCCGGACGTTTTGGTTTGTTGCTATTTGTAATTTACTCGATTGATTTTTATCGGTTTTGATTTGTCTTTTGTTGTTGATATTGTTTTATATTGTTATTCTTACCCTTGCCAGAGGAGAGGGGATTGTATTTGAGTCCGTTTGTTTGTTTGATTGTCTGTTTGTCCGCACAGAATAAGTATGATTTTCTCTGCAACCGTTGGTCCGATTGACAGCAAATTTTCACCATCGGTGCAACTCCACCTGTATAATGTTGTAATGATAATTATGACGTCAAATGTCACGTGGTTCGGCCGCCATTTTGGAAAAACCGAAAAACGGTTGCACCTCGATATCTCCGAAAGCGCTGCATAGAAAAAATTGAGACATGGCTCATTGTAAAGAACTCTCCATGGGGAATAAAATATGTTAATGATGATGTCATAGGTGCCTCCATTATGGTCATAATTTGATATGTACAAAACTTCATCCGATCAAGATTACATTTCTTGACGTGGTTCGGCTTCGGATGACCGTGGGTTCGGATGACCGTGGTCATCAGTCACGTGGTTCGGCCGCCATATTTGTTTTAACACAAAAGCCTTAAAAACCACTGAAAATACATCCTGGCGAGGGTTTGCAATCTGATTGCTCTTTTTCTTGTTGATATTGTTTTTGATTTGTTACTCATTTGGTTTTTTATTATGTGTTTTTTCCAGTTTGACTGTTTTTTGGGGTTTTTTTTAACCTTTTTATGATAAGAAAGGCTTCGGCCATTAAAGATGCACATTATGTACCTATTCACAGTCACCATGCATTCCCTTGAAGATGTATGGTTTTTTAAATTTGGTTAATTGTATAACTCTGTGTAAGATCAATTAACTTTGATAAATGGAACTTTACAATGTTCGTGCTTTCTCCCTCTCTCACCTCGTGGCTTCATGTTGATTCTGACTGGATATTTGATATCATTTTTCACATCCCCCAACATAAATTAAAGGGGAACCCAAACACTCAGACCATTTCGATGATAAATCTATCCCTTGTGTCTTTTTTCGATTTATAAAGTCGGTAATTTTGCGATTAAAAGTCGCAATCCTCTTCCTCATGATTAGACGTGATGTCACCGAGTGATGTCCCCGCAATATCCATATTGTTTACAGATTATATCAAGGAATTATTTTTTGTTTGTTTTTTTGTCCATACAATAAATGAAGAACCCATAAAACATACAATAAATAAAGGCAGCGGGAGACAAGAGGGGGAGAGGGAGGGAAGCATACAAGCACAACAACAGCAAAGAACGAGGACATTTGGTAGATCTGTGGAAGGGAGAGGGCTGGGGGGAGGAGAGTTGTTCTGAATACTTCTAGGAATTTCAGGACCAAAGTCGGAGATTGAAAGAGGATGATTTGGGGTGTATTAACGGGGGTGGAAAAGATCAAGGTTTTGGATGGGGGAAGATAAGAGATGGTGGTGAACAGCCGTTTTAAAGACCTGGAGGGAGGAGTGGGATTGAAGAGAGTGTGGGAGTTTGTTCCAGAGGTGGGATAAAAGAGGAATTAAAGAGTGAAGGTGAGCAGAGAGTCTTGATTATGGAAGTTTCACCAGAAGGGAGCTGCAGGCAGATCGTGTGCGTCCTGAAGGAATATTTGGGGGACAGAGCACAGACTCAGCAGGGGGAGCTTAGCCGGAGAGGAGTCGGTAGAAGACAAAAAGACCACCAACCTGCCTGCGGTGAGCGAGTGATTGGCCCTCAAAATCAGCTTTATCACGGGAGATTCCGATGATTCTGAAAGCTTTGGTTTCTACAGCGTGAAGCCGAGCTATGTGTGAGGCAGGACAACCAGCCCAGAGGGGAGAGCAGTATTCCATTGGGCTGTGGATGAAAGCTTTGTAGGTGGTGAGGAGTTCAGAAGTGCTCAGAAAGGACTTCGCACGACGGAGGATGCCCACTCCCAGTCAGCGACTGACTTTGGAGGCCAGCTTGGAAATGTGGTTTTCCCAGGAAAGATCATGGCAGTTGGTGAGACCCAGAAGCTTCAATGACAGAACTTATTCGAGAGGATTGTTGAGGAAGTAGATGGGAGGGTTTTACAGACTGTCTTTTCGGAGAGACATAGTGAGAGTGTGAGATTTGTCAGGATTAAAAGACATGTTCCACTTGTTTGACCAGTTTGTGATTTTGTCCAGGTCTGCAGAGAGTGAAGAGGCTCCTGTCTGCCGACCTGAGGGTTGACATATAGGGTGGAGAGAGTGGAGTCATCAGCAAAGAGATAGAGAGAATTTTCCAGAGAATCAGAGAGATCATTGATGAAGACCAGAAAAAGCACAGGGCCCAGAACACTTCCTTGGGGAATTCCAGCCTGATCAGGAAGGGGAGATGAGAGAAATCCATTCAGGGCCACACGTTGACTACGACCAGAGAGGGACCAGAGAGGAAGTCCGCAAGCCATGCGTGGAGATTTCTATGGATACCATACGAGGAGATTTTGGTGAGTAAGGTGCCAGACCATATCGAAGGCACGAGATATGTCGAGGGAGACGGCTCTGATATCCTGTTTGGCATTAAGGACCTCCATCCATTGTTGAGACAGCAGAAGCAGCATGTCCAGAATAGAATGACCTGGTCTGAAACCAAATTGAAGATCAGAGATCAAGCCATTGGAGAAGAGGAAGGATTTGTCAGAAGCGATGATGGATTCCATGACCTTGCTGATAATTGGGAGAAGGCTGATTGGTCTGTAGTTGCAAGGATCTGTTTTTGCACCTTTTTGTGTTAAGTGGTAATGTTGGCTGATTTCTAAGCAGATGGCAGATGACCTTGAGTAAAAGAGAGGGTGAAGAGAACAGAAAGGGTGAGATAGAGTGGCAGAGCAGGATTTTAGGCATTGCAGCAGCAGCAGACGCACCAACAGAAATGATTCAACCAGCAGCAGGGTCGCTGCACACGAACCACCAGCACATCAGCGCTACCGTTTTTGTTACTTTGACTTGATTAATGGAGTTATAGATCGTGATATGGGCAAAATAAAAAATACGTCGTAAAAAACCCGGCTGGAAGTCTAAGGTAGGTGGTGTATTGGGGGCACATCTGCTCTATGAGGTTGGAAGTTCAACTTTCCCATCCAGTTTTTGATAAATTTGTGTTGACCTTCCCTTCCAGCTCTAACTGATAATTTAAAATAAATATATATTTGTGCTCAGTTACTTTTTATTTATACGTATTGGGTTGTGATTTCTGATTTCCAGTATCTATCTATAATTCCAGTAATCTCTGTGTGTATGTATGTATGTATGTATGTATGTATGTATGTCTGTGACCGCTGTTTCTCGACAACCACGGGTCCGATATACTTTAAACTTGCCAGGTATATTGCTGGGGACCCGAGGATGTGCCTTTTCAAGGTTTCATATTAATCGGACAAGTAGTTAGCGAGCTATGTCCAAAAAACGATTCAACCAATCAGAGAGCAGCGAGCTATCACGTGTGCCGAACGTGCCGAACAGACTCTGCCTCGGACGGCACATTTGAGAGCGTATTCATTTATTTCACGTTGGCAAACTATGTTGGCGTTAAACTATGTTTTAAAACTAATTAAAACTACTATCTATAATTCCACGGGTCCGATAAAAAACACCGTACTCGCAAGCCGTTCGCTTTGGACCAAACCATTTCATGTAAATAGAGGGGGGGGATTGTCACCGTACTCGCAAGCCGTTCGCTTTGGACCAAACCATTTCATGTAAATAGAGGGGGGGGGATATAATTTTAGATATATATATAGTACGGGCATGCCCTAGTATATTCAATCAGAGCACAAAACATATTTGGCTGACTTCCTCCACCATCCCGCCTAGCACCATCACCCTCAGCACCATCCACCAGATATCTTCTCCACCATTCCCCCACCGTTCCCCCCTTACACCCACCCAACGACCTCCAAAACACCATCACCACCACGAACCCCACCCACCATTCCCGCCATCCCTCACTCCCCGAGAGAGCAGGCATGCGGTCAAATATGCCTATCCATCTGAAGCGACGTGCGGTGAGGTGTGCCGAGCCACGCTAGTTCTCATAAAAACATTCTATATGAGTGTCGCTTCTACCCTGAAAGTTTCGTCCCAATCGGACGGACATGTGGTTGCTGAGAAAAACTAGGTTTAGCCCATGCAGATGGACAACCCTAAAACGTCTTGCTATAATTCACCAAATGTCCGTCTGTCCGTCTGTTCCCAGGTACCGCAAAAACGGCTGAACCGAACGCAACAAAATTTTTGGTGGGTAATTCTGGGACCCCTTGGAGTAAAATAGGCTATTGTGGGAGCTGTGCTCGCACGATAAAGCCAGACAAAATGGACGACACAGGAACGAAGTTTCACCGAGCTATTTATTTAGCTCAAAACCAAAGAACTCAAAAGCACACTGAATCTGCCCCTCAAATGGGCGGCAATTTATATCGCAAACTGAACACACAAAAGCCACGCCTCTCAGGCGGGGCGTGTATGCAAAAGTGGTAAGTCACGCCTCTCGACGGGGCGTGGTATGCAAGGCAAGTGTTCGCCCGAGAAGGGCAAGTCTGGACATGCCCGGGCGAGTCCGGACACGTGACCGCTCGCCGGTTGCGTCATCGGCCGGTGCACGGTAATTGTGTCATGCTTCCGGTAACCGCTACACTATATTATTTTTGCAAATTTTCCAGTTTTTCCAAACACGATGGAATAATATTTACCGATCTGAACAGCGATGCGGCTTTTATTGAAATTCTACAAATACTGTTTAGATTTTGATGATTTGCGTGTGATATGATTTCACGGATGTTTATATAAATCGTTTAAAATAAAAAAAAAGCCTTCAATTTCTGATATTTTGCCTTTTCATTTGGGCCTCCCAATTGCCCTGCCCGTAGGGTGGGTACCGTTGCTAGTAATAATAATTTCAAAATTTCAAACATATAAATATAAAATCATTTCTAAACATATTAGTCTGGTAGTAATTCCTTGAACACGGTACAAGCTCAAATTGAGAAGTGGGTGTAAAAATAATTTGGATTTTAACCACAATGTTTATAGTACAGCAACCTCTTCCCCGTAAGGTAATCGACCTGTGCAGTAAAGAGAAATTCAATGCATTTAACGTGCGTTCAAGACAATGTTGATGTGCTTATGGCACAATTCAGCTAATCACGTTAGCAACTCACTCAGCGTGAATTGTGCTCTTTACGTCCTTGAAAGGAGATCGAGAACAGTGTAAGTGTGATAACATCCCTACACATCCCAACCTTAAGTACAATTTCCTAACTATACCTTCACACTCTCTTACTCAAACTCTCCTATCACTCTCCCGAAGAATAACATTTCTCTTTCTCGACATTCCCACCGTGTTTATGATCCCCAGCCACCCTTCCCTACACAAGCTACTATTTTCTTCATCATCTTAACTGTACATGAAACAATTTGCCTCTTTAAAAAATGGTACTATCTTTTTCAAATTACATAATTTTAAAAAGGAAAACGGTTTTGAAGTCATGAAGATGAAAATTATCTGATGAGCTGCATGCATGTTCACCAATCACCGATGTCGAACGTGCCTGCTAGGCAGACCCTGGATATGAGTGTATGTACAGTCACGTGAAAACGTAAGTACACCCCATGTAAAGTTTTGACTTTTTAAACATATTTCAACATACAGCGATTTGATCTTCATTTCAACAATATTGATAGATAAAGGTGATATAATACAACAAATATCATGAAACATTTACATTTTGTAGTCCATTGTATAATTTAAATAAACATAAATGCAAATTTCGCATGTGGAAAAAGTAAGTACACCCCTACATTTATCACTACTTCAAATACCTAAAATTAGAATCAGGTGCACCAGCTCAGGTGCAAATGATTAGAACATCATTAGAGAGGATCTTGGAGGAGCCTGTCTTATTTAAACCTCAGACATTTAGTTTGGTTTGCTCTTTGTTGTTGAAGTGTGTGGCGTCACCATGCCAAGATCAAAAGAGCTCTCTGCGGCCTTCAGAAAGAAGGTTATAGATGCCTACGAGTCTGGGAAGGGATTTTAAAAAGATCTTCAAACAATTTGAAATCAATCAATCAACTGTCCGGAAGATCATCTACAAGTGGAGAAGATTCCAAACAACTGCCAACTTGTTCAGGCCAGGCCGCCCCAGCAAGTTCAGCCAGAGAGCAGACCGCAAGATGCTGAAAGAAGTCTCTAAGAACCCCAGAAGGTCATCATGGGACCTACAGGTAGCTCTTGCAACTGTTGATGTCAAAGTGCACGAGTCTACCATTAGAAAGAGGCTGCACAAATTTGATCTACATGGGAGGTGTGCCAGGAGTAACCCGTTTGCTGTCTAGAAAGAACATCAGGGCAAGACTAAACTATGCCAATGAACACCTAGGGAAAGACCAGCACTTCTGGACCAATGTGCTCTGGACAGATGAGTCAAAGGTAGAGCTATTTGGCCACAGTACCAGAAGACATGTTTGGCGAAAACCAAACACAGCATTTGACCACAATAACCTGATACCAACTGTAAAGCATGGTGGTGGAAATATTATGGTTTGGGGCAGCTTTGCTGCATCAGGGCCTGGGCAGCTCACCATCATAGAATCCACTATGAATTCTTCATTGTACCAGAGGGTGCTTGAGGATAATGTGAGGCCATCTGTCGGAGAAGTTGAAACTCAACCGAAGGTGGACCTTGCAACATGACAATGACCCTAAACATACCAGTAAATCCACCAGGAATGGCTGAAAAGAAAGAAATTGAGGGTTCTGGAATGGCCAAGTCAAAGCCCGGATCTAAATCCCATCGAGATGTTGTGGGGGGATTTGAAACGAGCTGTGCATGCAAAAAACCCCTCAAACATCGCACAGCTGAAATAATTCTGCATGGAGGAGTGGGCAAAAATTTCTCCCAGTCGATGTCAGAGACTGGTAGACAGTTATAAGAAACGCCTTCTTGAGGTTTTTTCTGCCAAAGCGGGCAATACCACCTATTAGAGCCAAGGGTGTACTTACTTTTTCCACATGCGAAATTTGCATTCATGTTTATTTAAATTATACAATGGACTACAAAATGTAAATGTTTCATGATATTTGTTCTATTATATCACCTTTATCTATCAATATTGTTGAAATGAAGATCAAATAGCTGTATGTTGAAATATGTTGAAAAAGTCAAAACCTTACATGTGGTGTACTTACTTTTTCACGTGACTGTATGTGCATGTCAGTGTATGAGGAAGTGCATTGGAGATGAACTCATCCAGAAATTTAATAAACAAACAAAAAAAATCCCGCGTGCGGCTCGTGGGAAAAAAAAATCGGATTCAACCCGGGACTCCAACACTCGGACCTCATCACTTACAGTCACGAGAAAAGGTCTTGGGCAATCCCTTTCCCAGGAAGCCTCACCTAATTTGCGTGACCAATATCAAAAAAAGTCCGCTCGCTGCCACGACGTGATTTACTATCTCTCTCATGGCCGTATCCTCCTCTCTCCTTCTCTCCAGGTTGTTTTCTGCGTTTTCCTTTTTCCTCCACAAACATTTATTTTTACCTTTTACTAAAGCCATCTCCATTTCACACAAAAATCTTAATAACAATATTGCCTGAAACTAAAAATCCTACAAGTAAATAATAATAACAACAAAGGCGGAAGTGACGGATCAGTGTGTGTGTGTGTGTGTGTGTGTGTGTGTGTGTGTGTGTGTGTGTGTGTGTGTGTGTGTGTGTGTGTGTGTGTGTGTGTGTGTGTGTGTGTGTGTGTGTGTGTGTGTGTGTGTGTGTGTGTGTGTGAATAATCGAAAGTCATAAGTAGTGGACGTAGCTTCAAGAAGATAGATCTTTTATTTTCGACAAGCTTTCGACCAAACAGGTTTTCTTCTTAGTCGACAAGAACAGCAGGCATGCATATAAGATAGGTATGTATGATGTTGATATACGAATAAAGTACATTAAAAAGAAGAGATATCGTAAATGCTTTCTCACCTTCCTCGAGTTAAACAAAAGTGACCTTATGTTCGTTACAGTTTACGTTACAGTTTATACTGCACATGTGAACATATATAAACACATACAGGCACATATTCATATACTGCTTATATTTATATAAATACACTGCCTACATTTGTTAACGACATATATAAAGGTAAAAGGGATGTTTATGAAAAATGAAGTGAATGAGTTACAGTGAATGAGTTGAATGAGTTGAGATGGATAAAATGAGTTGGAACATCCGTTAATCGTCAAAATTATGCCATGAGGGAATTTTGTCCGAAGTTTGTGTATCCAAAAAGACTCATGTCTCAGAATTGTGGTGTGTGATCGATCTGTAATTGATTTGATGGCAGAGATTTGAATATCTATCGAGTGATCTAGATGATTAAAATGTACAGTGTAATGTAGAGATTTGAATATCGTGTATGGAGTGATCTGGTTGATTAAAATGTACAGTGTAATGTAGAGATTTGAATATCGTGTATGGAGTGATCTGGTTGATTAAAATGTACAGTGTAATGTAGAGATTTGAATATCGTGTATGGAGTGATCTGGTTGATTAAAATGTACAGTGTAATGTAGAGATTTGAATATCGTGTATCTAGTGATCTAGTTGATTAAAATGTACAGTGTAATGTAGAGATTTGAATATCGTGTATGGAGTGATCTGGTTGATTAAAATGTACAGTGTAATGTAGAGATTTGAATATCGTGTATCTAGTGATCTAGTTGATTAAAATGTACAGTGTAATGTAGAGATTTGAATATCGTGTATCTAGTGATCTAGTTGATTAAAATGTACAGTGTAATGTAGAAATTTGAATATCGTGTATGGAGTGATCTGGTTGATTAAAATGTACAGTGTAATGTAGAGATTTGAATATCGTGTATGGAGTGATCTGGTTGATTAAAATGTACAGTGTAATGTAGAGATTTGAATATCGTGTATGGAGTGATCTGGTTGATTAAAATGTACAGTGTAATGTAGAGATTTGAATATCGTGTATCTAGTGATCGAGTTGATTAAAATGTACAGTGTAATGTCGAGATTTGAATGTCATTTATTGAGTGATCTGGTTGATTAAAATGTACAGTGTAATGTCGAGATTTGAATGTCATTTATTGAGTGATCTAGTTGATTAAAATGTACAGTGTAATGTCGAGATTTGAATATCGTGTATCTAGTGATCTAGTTGATTAAAATGTACAGTGTAATGTCGAGATTTGAATATCGTGTATCTAGTGATCTAGTTGATTAAAATGTACAGTGTAATGTAGAGATTTGAATGTCATTTATTGAGTGATCTAGTTGATTAAAATGTACAGTGTAATGTAGAGATTTGAATATCTATCGAGTGATCTGGTTGATTAAAATGTACAGTGTAATGTCGAGATTTGAATATCGTGTATCTAGTGATCTAGTTGATTAAAATGTACAGTGTAATGTAGAGATTTGAATATCGTGTATCTAGTGATCTAGTTGATTAAAATGTACAGTGTAATGTCGAGATTTGAATGTCATTTATTGAGTGATCTGGTTGATTAAAATGTACAGTGTAATGTCGAGATTTGAATATCGTGTATCTAGTGATCTAGTTGATTAAAATGTACAGTGTAATGTAGAGATTTGAATATCGTGTATCTAGTGATCTAGTTGATTAAAATGTACAGTGTAATGTCGAGATTTGAATGTCATTTATTGAGTGATCTGGTTGATTAAAATGTACAGTGTAATGTCGAGATTTGAATGTCATTTATTGAGTGATCTGGTTGATTAAAATGTACAGTGTAATGTAGAGAATTTGAATATCGTGTATCTAGTGATCTGGTTGATTAAAATGTACAGTGTAATGTAGAGATTTGAATGTCATTTATTGAGTGATCTGGTTGATTAAAATGTACAGTGTAATGTCGAGATTTGAATGTCATTTATTGAGTGATCTGGTTGAGTAAAATGTACAGTCTAATGTAGAGATTTGAATATCGTGTATAGAGTGATCTAGTTGATTAAAATGTACAGTGTAATGTAGGTATTTGAATGTCATTTATTGAGTGATCTGGTTGATTAAAATGTACAGTGTAATGTCGAGATTTGAATGTCATTTATTGAGTGATCTGGTTGATTAAAATGTACAGTGTAATGTAGAGATTTGAATATCGTGTATGGAGTGATCTGGTTGATTAAAATGTACAGTGTAATGTCGAGATTTTAATGTCATTTATTGTGTGATCTGGTTGATTAAAATGTACAGTGTAATGTAGAGATTTGAATATCGTGTATCTAGTGATCTAGTTGATTAAAATGTACAGTGTAATGTCGAGATTTGAATGTCATTTATTGAGTGATCTGGTTGATTAAAATGTACAGTGTAATGTCGAGATTTGAATATCGTGTATCTAGTGATCTAGTTGATTAAAATGTACAGTGTAATGTAGAGATTTGAATATCGTGTATCTAGTGATCTAGTTGATTAAAATGTACAGTGTAATGTCGAGATTTGAATGTCATTTATTGAGTGATCTGGTTGATTAAAATGTACAGTGTAATGTCGAGATTTGAATGTCATTTATTGAGTGATCTGGTTGATTAAAATGTACAGTGTAATGTAGAGAATTTGAATATCATGTATCTAGTGATCTGGTTGATTAAAATGTACAGTGTAATGTAGAGATTTGAATATCGTGTATGGAGTGATCTGGTTGATTAAAATGTACAGTGTAATGTAGAGATTTGAATGTCATTTATTGAGTGATCTGGTTGATTAAAATGTACAGTGTAATGTCGAGATTTGAATGTCATTTATTGAGTGATCTGGTTGATTAAAATGTACAGTCTAATGTAGAGATTTGAATATCGTGTATAGAGTGATCTAGTTGATTAAAATGTACAGTGTAATGTAGAGATTTGAATGTCATTTATTGAGTGATCTGGTTGATTAAAATGTACAGTGTAATGTCGAGATTTGAATGTCATTTATTGAGTGATCTGGTTGATTAAAATGTACAGTGTAATGTCGAGATTTGAATGTCATTTATTGAGTGATCTGGTTGATTAAAATGTACAGTCTAATGTAGAGATTTGAATATCGTGTATAGAGTGATCTAGTTGATTAAAATGTACAGTGTAATGTAGAGATTTGAATGTCATTTATTGAGTTATCTGGTTGATTAAAATGTACAGTGTAATGTAGAGATTTGAATATCGTGTATCTAGTGATCTGGTTGATTAAAATGTACAGTGTAATGTCGAGATTTGAATGTCATTTATTGAGTGATCTGGTTGATTAAAATGTACAGTGTAATGTCGAGATTTGAATGTCATTGATTGAGTGATCTGGTTGATTAAAATGTACAGTCTAATGTAGAGATTTGAATATCGTGTATAGAGTGATCTAGTTGATTAAAATGTACAGTGTAATGTAGAGATTTGAATGTCATTTATTGAGTGATCTGGTTGATTAAAATGTACAGTGTAATGTCGAGATTTGAATGTCATTTATTGAGTGATCTGGTTGATTAAAATGTACAGTCTAATGTAGAGATTTGAATATCGTGTATAGAGTGATCTAGTTGATTAAAATGTACAGTGTAATGTAGAGATTTGAATGTAATTTATTGAGTGATCTGGTTGATTAAAATGTACAGTCTAATGTAGAGATTTGAATATCGTGTATAGAGTGATCTAGTTGATTAAAATGTACAGTGTAATGTAGAGATTTGAATATCGTGTATCTAGTGATCTGGTTGATTAAAATGTACAGTGTAATGTAGGGATTTGAATATCGTGTATGGAGTGATCTAGTTGATTAAAATGTACAGTGTAATGTAGAGATTTGAATATCGTGTATGGAGTGATCTGGTTGATTAAAATGTACAGTGTAATGTAGAGATTTGAATATCGTGTATCTAGTGATCTAGTTGATTAAAATGTACAGTGTAATGTAGAGATTTGAATATCGTGTATGGAGTGATCTGGTTGATTAAAATGTACAGTGTAATGTAGAGATTTGAATATCGTGTATCTAGTGATCTAGTTGATTAAAATGTAGTGTAATGTCGAGATTTGAATATCGTGTATCTAGTGATCTAGTTGATTAAAATGTACAGTCTAATGTAGAGATTTGAATATCGTGTATCTAGTGATCTAGTTGATTAAAATGTACAGTGTAATGTCGAGATTTGAATATCGTGTATAGAGTGATCTGGTTGATTAAAATGTACAGTGTAATGTAGAGATTTGAATATCGTGTATGGAGTGATCTGGTTGATTAAAATGTACAGTCTAATGTAGAGATTTGAATATCGTGTATGGAGTGATCTGGTTGATTAAAATGTACAGTGTAAGGTGGAGATTTGAATATCGTGTATAGAGTGATCTGGTTGATTAAAATGTACAGTCTAATGTAGAGATTTGAATATCGTGTATGGAGTGATCTGGTTGATTAAAATGTACAGTGTAATGTAGAGATTTAAATGTCATTTATTGAGTGATCTGGTTGAATAAAATGTACAGTGTAATGTAGAGATTTGAATATCGTGTATGGAGTGATCTGGTTGATTAAAATGTACAGTGTAATGTAGAGATTTGAATATGGTGTATGGAGTGATCTGGTTGATTAAAATGTACAGTGTAATGTAGAGATTTAAATGTCATATATTGAGTGATCTGGTTGAATAAAATGTACAGTGCAAGGTAGAGATTTGCCCTGATTGGTGTGAAAGTTACTGATCTCTGAATGTGTTATTAAAGGGTGGGTCGAGTGTGTTCCCAGTTTTTTTCAACACATTGTTTGTTGCACTTTTGACAAGTGATTAGGTATATGACCCATGTCGATTTACAGTCCATATAGGAGGTGTTGGGGAACTTTTGTCCAGCGTTTGGACAAAAATCTCCACCTTACTCACAAGAACTGCAGAATTTGTTTCCTTCTAGTAAATGCTTGTGAATAAAACATTTGTTTGCTGTGCATTTATGGAAGCCTGGAATCTTCGTTTCTTTCCTGTGGAGCTTTTCTTTGACTAAAAGGTCCCTGAATGTCCGACCAGGTCAAAATGATGCAAGTGGAGTTTGAGGAAATGTGGTGGAGAGTGTTTGTGACTGATGGAGGAGATGAAGGGCCTTATTCAAAATACGAGGCAATTGGGATGAGGTAGGAGAGTAGGTGGTCACCAGTGGGACACGGTTAGGTGCAGGTTTGGGTTTGTAAGTAAGAAGGTCTGCTCTCGGTATGCGTTTTGCTCGGTTTATTGCTTCTTTCACAGAGTGAGGGTCATCGTGTCTTGCAATGAAGTGTGTTTCTCATAGGGATAGACTAGTTTCTTCTGCCATTTTTGTTGAGCAGATGTGTCTTGCTCTGATTGGTTGACTGTATGGTATGCTTGTAATTCTATGTTTAGGATGAGATGAAGAAGGGAGAAGGTAAGAGTGAGTGTCTGTTGGTTTGGTGTATAGTTCTGTTTCGAGTCTGTTGTTATGAAGTGTGAGTGATGTGTCGAGAAAGTGAACTATGGACTGTGAGCTGTCGAATGTAAACTTGATGGTTTGATGAATCAAATGGAGGAGGGGGGGGGGGGGGGGACTTTGACAAGATAAACTGGATGTCATCAATATAACGTACCCAGGATTCTTACAAGATGCCGTGATGAGGTTGTGTATATATTTTAGCCTCTATCATTCCCATGTAGATGTTGGCGTACGAAGGTGCAACAGGCGTGCCCATTGCGGTACCCTGAGTTTGAATATAATGTCGTCCATTGATTTGGAAATTATTCAATTTGAGCGTCAGTTCCAAGAGGTGCATAATGTCTTGGGTAGGTGGTATTGGGACTTGTCATGTATCCAGTGCTTTGTCGCATGCAGACAGACCTTCTGAATGTGGAATATTAGTGCAGAGGGATGTAACGTCTGCCATGACTAAAATTATTCGGGAGTTGAAAGGCGAGTATGTTTCATTCAATCCTTGGATGTGAGTCAGAAAACTGGTCAGCTCCAACATAATCAGTTCAAGAGTTCAGAATCACAAGTGTATGGAAGACTCACTGCGTTGCCCTGATTAAACCCCAACAAGGGCGAAACCAGGTCGGTAACTGAGTTTTGCATGCACTTGTGACAGTATCTGAATTTAACATCCATAATGACGCACTGCGAGATGGCTCCTCCAGAGCTTGGCAGGTAATGCGGACATATGTGGCGATGAGGTCATGACGTTCGCTCATGAGGTTGGAGCACCAAATTACAGATACATATATACATATATATATATATATATATATATATATATATATATATATATATATAATCGTTAGATTAAATAAGACGCGGACGTAGCTTCAGGACGTCGATCTTTAATTGTCGACAAGCTTTCGACCAACAAAGGTCTTCTTCTGAGTCAGCCCGTTGAACTTGGGGCTGACTCAGAAGAAGACCTTTGTTGGTCGAAAGCTTGTCGACAATTAAAGATCGACGTCCTGAAGCTACGTCCGCGTCTTATTTAATCTAACGATTATTTATTCAATACAAATGAGACGCCCTGCTCGTACTTTGGAGTTTCTACTATTTCTTACAGTTATATATATATATATATATATATATATATATATATATATATATATATATATATACATATATATATATATATATATATATATATATATATATATAAATAAAACACAGTTTGTGTGTGTAATGTTACCGGTAGACTCCTAAACGGAGAGGCTCACGTACTTGATATTTGGCACAGACATGGCCATTGAGCCTGGGAAGAACATGGCCGACCTAAAATTTGTTTCATAATATTTTTTTCCCATATTTTTACCTCAGCGCATTTCAGCAAGGAATATTATGCACCGAATCTGACCGGTGGCAGAGCAGCGCGCTGATTCGCTCAGAGCGATCATGTGATGTTCCTTGTAGAGTACCTACATAAAGAGAGTAGCAACAACTTCCGCATTGACGCCATTTTGTTTCACTCGCCAGTGCGCGGTGCGAGCGCTTGCCGCACCGCCAGTGAACTAATATCTACATGGTCCAAACCTTGGCTGTATGGCAAAGTCGTTCCCCCCCACCCCCCCACCCCCCCTTTATGCTACTCATTATCCTCTCTCTCTCTCTCTCCCTCTCTCTCTCTGTGTGTGCATGTGTATGTGTGTGTGTGTGTGTGTGTGTGTGTATGTGTGTGTGTGTGTGTGTGTGTATATATATGTCTGTGTGTGTGTGTATGTGTATATATGTGTGTGTGTATATGTGTGTATTTGTATTATTTAATTATTTACCAAGAAGACAATATCTTTTTTTCTTTCTTCATTTTGCTTATAAAACTCAATAAGACATACTCGATATAATAGTACATTATTTCCAAAAACCCTATTTTTAATCATATTACCCTCAGTCATAAAATGATTTTGCCATGACAATATGTGATCTACCATTGCCTCGACTAAGAATTTTACTTTTCTCGAGCAAACGAACTTGGGGCACCACCTTATGGACCACTTGTTTGTGGCCGAGCACCACCATGGACCCCAATGTTTTGGGGCATGACCCCTTTGTTGGGAGGGGCCAAGGGCCTTGCTCACGGACCACGGTAACGTGGCACCTATGCCCAACAGGTGGACCACAATTGTCGGCCCCTGTTGGCCATAAATAACAAAACGGTCAGACAATTTTCAATTTACAAAACAACTGACAAAACTTACACATATATATACAAATACACACATGTATACACACACACACACACACACACACACACACACACACACACACACACACACACACACACACACACACACACACACACACACACGTACAGACAAATGTACATCGACACACATGCACACACATATACACATACACACACACAGACATATATATATATACACACACACACATATATATGCACGCATACACACACACATATATATATATGCACGTGCACACACACACACACACACACACACACACACACACACACACACACACACACACACACACACACACACACACACACACACACACACACACACACACATACATACACACACACACACACACACACACACACACACACACACACACACACACACACGTACACATATACACACATATACACCCACACACACACCCTGGAACTGTATGGAGATTCCGCCCTTGTTCTGCGAGGCTGCGTCATCGCGTTTTTTCATGACGTCATACGATTAAGCTCCTCCCTTTTCGTGCGAACCGATACATACGCCAATATTAATACATGGGACCGATATCACCACTGCTTACCTCGCACAAACACGATGACGAAGTTGGTTTCCATCCCACTCTGCTCACTTTGTTCTCCCATACTTTCCGTCTTTGTGGATTTGCAGGGAACCAATACATCTTGTACCCATTCTCTGATTTATTGCTGCATCCAAAGGCGCAACATCGTCATTTTGTCAGATTTTTTGATCACCAAACTTTCAGTACTAATTCGTTTTAAGCTGCATACGGCGTTGATTGATACGCGATCGCGTGTGAAACAAAATGGCACCTGGAGTCACGTGACCCTAAATTTCTGGTCCCCCTATGTCGCTACTCTCTTTATGTAGGTACTCTAGTTCCTTGCCGCCATTAACTCAGTTACGCGTTCGCACGTATTTCAGAGCGAAAAGCGATTGCGTTTTTTCACATTTCAGCGAGGAACATTGCCATTCACACCACATAGGTTTTTTTTTCTTTCATCTTTAGATCCATATTTTTTATCAGCGAATCTGAATCGGTGGCAGAGCAGCGTGCTGATTCGCTCATTCGCGCTCATTGATAACGATCACTATCACGTGATGACGTGATCACGAATGATGTTCATGACGCGATCACATGATGTTCCTTGCCGCCAGCAAGTAGCATAGATTTTATTTTAGCATGATTAGCATTTAGCATGATTTAGCATGATTTAGCATAGATAGTAGCATGTTTCACATAGATTTTTTTTCAACGAGGAATATTATACACGGATTCTGACCGGTAGCAGAGCAGCGCGCTGATTCGCTCAGAGCGATCACGTGATGTTCCGAATAAGCACAATCAATTGAGTGTGCCGCATGAGTCTGTGATAAGTGTTTAAAGTAAAGTAAAAAAAAAAAAAAAAAAAAATGTTAACGTGCTTTTGTTAGCCTATTCATGTATAGTTTGTGTTGTATTTAGCTGTGGCTGAGCTAAGATGTAGCTGAACTTCAGAGTCGTTGACTCTGGTATCCTTTGTCCTCTTAATCACCTTGCTCCATTGGGACAAATCCAAGTAATAAGCGCATCGGCAGGTAAATCCACCGGAGCGAGGTTAAACACCTCTCAGGTTGAAATAATGTGAGTTATTCCATCCCCGCCGCCAGTTGGCTTCACTTTTCACGGAGTATGAGCGTTCTATATATTTTCAATTCAGTGCGCCCGACTCGCTCACGTACTTGATTTGTGGCATAGACATGGCCATTGGGCCTTCACGGTGTAATTTGTGCGAGGCTTTTGTCCGAGTGAGCTTGAGTCGAGAGGGCGAATGTACGGGTTGGGAATGTACGAGTCTCCCTTCCCCCACCTGGCAACGCCGGTACTGGAGGGCGTCACAGGATCGGTGAGTCTCCAAAATCCGCTTCGTGCTGTTGCGAAGATTCAGGATGATGTCGCGATTGTTGTGCTGCTCTCCGACCATGAGAATTGCAACGTCATTGTTGACTAGCCCTGCCCTTCCCTCCCCCCACGGTCCTCCCCTCCCCCTTCTCCCCTCCCCCTCCCTTTTCCACCTCCCCTCCCCCTCTCTTTTCCCCCTCCCCTTTCCCCTTCCCTCATTCTCGAAATCGCCTCGCTGTGCCGTCAAACATTCCAATGCGTCGATCGCTTCAACACTACGCATGCCCAAGTGGTCTAACAGGCGATTGCCCAAGCATTTGAATGCTGAAAAAACCACGCATGCGCAAATGACTACACCCCTGGACCAATCTTCGTGTACGGGATGACGCTGCATGTGTATCAAAGCCGCCCATGGGCAGATGGGCTGTATGGTGTGGTTCAAATCGGCGCATGCGCAAATGACTACACCCCGGACCAATCTTCGTGTACGGGATGACACGCTGCATGTGTATCAAAGCCGCGCATGCGCAGATGGGCTGTATGGTGTAGTTCAAATCGGCGCATTCGCAAATGGCCGAAAATGCAATCACGGAAGCGCTTGAATCCATGCCGATGGTCTCCCACGATCTCTTCTCCCAGTCCACCAGATTATCACAGACACTTACAACTTCATGACAAACGGGATATGATCCAGGCCTAACTAACGAGACCACCCGCAGCCCTCTAGGCCTTCTGGTTTCTTCACACGAACCCGACAAAGAACGTCTTCGTATCAATAAATGACAATATCCAGCCGGTTGGATTCATGACGTCACGGCACACAAGACTACTCATATCTTTGGAACGGCTGGTTGGATTTGGACAAACTAAACGTAGTTTTGTAGGGGAGAACCGTGCGCGAACGTCGATACCAAAGCGCGCCGGCCCGGCAACATGCCTACATTATATGGCTCCTCACGCTCGAAATCGCGTTTTCGGCGAGAACTTGACGTCACGGCTCACTTTATTGCAATTATCTCGTCTCGGCGCCGCCTCAAATATATACGCCAATACTTGAGGCGGCGCAGCATTGTTTATGTTTAATGTCCTCTATAATTTATGATGTGCTCTCTATTATATAGACGGCGCGCGCTATTGCAGGTACCGTTGGAAATTTGAAAAAAAAAAATGTTGACTCGCAGGGTCAAAATCAATGCGCGCGCTGACCAGAGACCGGAAATAGATTTATCTCGGCCTTGGTGTAAACCATAACAAAACAGCAACCCAGGTACAGTCATCCATCTATCCGTCTCCGTATCTGGGCAGTGTCTGTGTTGTCACTGAAATACTTACTCCCTCAAACTTTTGTTTCCGTGGTTGTGAAGTGTTTTTAATAACGTGGTGGTGAGGTGTTTTGAATCACGTGGTGGTGAGGTGTTTTGAATCACATGGTGGTGAGGTGTTTTGAATCACGTGGTGGTGAGGTGTTTTGAATTACGTGGTGTTGATGTTTTGAATTACGTGGTGTTGATGTTTTGAATCACGTGGTGTTGATGTTTTGAATTACGTGGTGGTGAGGTGTTTTGAATCACGTGGTGTTGATGTTTTGAATTACGTGGTGGTGAGGTGTTTTGTATTACGTGGTGGTGAGGTGTTTTGAATCACGTGGTGCTGAGGTGTTTTGAATCACATGGTGGTGAGATGTTTTGAATTACTTGGTGGTGAGGTGTTTTGAATTACGTGGTGGTGAGGTGTTTTGAATCACATGGTGGTGAGGTGTTTTGAATTACGTGGTGGTGAGGTGTTTTGAATCACATGGTGGTGAGGTGTTTTGAATCACGTGGTGGTGAGGTGTTTTGAATCACATGGTGGTGAGGTGTTTTGAATCACGTGGTGGTGAGGTGTTTTGAATTACGTGGTGTTGATGTTTTGAATCACGTGGTGTTGATGTTTTGAATTACGTGGTGGTGAGGTGTTTTGAATCACGTGGTGTTGATGTTTTGAATTACGTGGTGGTGAGGTGTTTTGAATTACGTGGTGGTGAGGTGTTTTGAATCACGTGGTGCTGAGGTGTTTTGAATCACATGGTGGTGAGATGTTTTGAATTACTTGGTGGTGAGGTGTTTTGAATTACGTGGTGGTGAGGTGTTTTGAATCACATGGTGGTGAGGTGTTTTGAATTACGTGGTGGTGAGGTGTTTTGAATCACGTGGTGCTGAGGTGTTTTGAATCACATGGTGGTGAGATGTTTTGAATTACTTGGTGGTGAGGTGTTTTGAATCACATGGTGGTGAGGTGTTTTGAATCACGTGGTGGTGAGGTGTTTTGAATCACATGGTGCTGAGGTGTTTCAAATCACATGGTGGTGAGATGTTTTGAATTACTTGGTGGTGAGGTGTTTTGAATCACGTGGTGGTGAGGTGTTTTGAATCACGTGGTGGTGAGGTGTTTTGAATCACGTGGTGCTGAGGTGTTTTGAATTACGTGGTGGTGAGATGTTTTGAATTACTTGGTGGTGAGGTGTTTTGAATTACGTGGTGGTAAGGTGTTTTGAATCACGTGGTGGTGAGGTGTTTTGAATCACATGGTGGTGAGATGTTTTGAATTACTTGGTGGTGAGGTGTTTTGAATCACGTGGTGCTGAGGTGTTTTGAATCACATGGTGGTGAGATGTTTTGAATTACTTGGTGGTGAGATGTTTTGAATTACGTGGTGGTAAGGTGTTTTGAATTACGTGGTGGTGAGGTGTTTTGAATCACGTGGTGGTGAGGTGTTTTGAATCACGTGGTGGTGAGGTGTTTTGAATCACGTGGTGGTGAGGTGTTTTTGATTACGTGGTGGTGAGGTGTTTTGAATCACGTGGTGCTGAGGTATTTTGAATCACGTGGTGCTGAGGTGTTTTGAATTACTTGGTGGTGAGATGTTTTTAATTATGTGGTGGTGATTTTTTTTTTTTTTTTTTTTTTTTATACTGAATCGAGGCTCGTGAAAGAGCTAACATTTACTTCACAAACAAATCGACCAGACAAACAAAATACACAAAAAGAGGGAGCGGAAGACAAGATGGGGAGAAAAGGGGAAGCACACAAACACAACATCCGAGAGCAGGGAGATGTGTGGAAGGGAGAGGGCCCGGGGGGAGGAGGCATGGGAAGGGGGGGGGGGGGGAGGGAGAAGTATAAAGCACAAGGACACCAAGGACTTCCAGGACAGAAGTTGGTATTTCAAAAAGGGGAATTGGGGTGAAATTAGCAGGGGTAGAAAAGATCAATGTTTTGGATGGGGGAAGATAAGAGATGGTGGTGAACAGCTGTTTTAAAGACTTGGAGGGTGGAGTGGGAATGAAGAGAGTGAGGGAGTTTGTTCCAGAGGCAGGAGAAAAGAGGAATTAAGGAATGAAGGAGTGAAGGTGAGCAGAGAGTCTTGATTTTGGCAGTTTAACCATAAGAGGGTTGCAGGCAGATCTTGTGCGACCTGTAGGAATATTTGTGGGACAGAGCCCAGAGAGAGCTGGGGCGGCAAGGCCAGAGAGGAGTCGGTAGAAGACGGAAAGACCACCAACCTGCCTGCGGTGAGTGAGTGAGAGGCCCTTGGAGTTAGCTTCATCGCAGGAGATTCCAATGAGATGTTTTGAATTACGTGGTGGTGAGGTGTTTTGAATTACGTGGTGGTGAGGAGTTTTAAATTACATGGTGGTGAGGTGTTTCAAATTACTTGGTGGTGAGGTGTTTCAAATTACGTGGGGGTGAGGTTTTTAAAAATTAGGTGGGGGTGAGGTGTTTTAAATTAGGTGGGGGTGAGGCGTTTTAAATTAGGTGGGGGTGAGGCGTTTTAAATTATGTGGTGGTGAGGTTTTTAAAAATTAGGTGGGGGTGAGGTGTTTTAAATTAGGTGGGGGTGAGGCGTTTTAAATTAGGTGGGGGTGAGGTGTTTTAAATTATGTGGTGGTGAGGTGTTTTGAATTACGTGGTGGTGAGGTGTTTCAAATTACGTGGGGGTGAGGTTTTTAAAAATTAGGTGGGGGTGAGGTGTTTTAAATTAGGTGGGGGTGAGGCGTTTTAAATTAGGTGGGGGTGAGGCGTTTTAAATTATGTGGTGGTGAGGTGTTTTGAATTACGTGTTGGAGTGTTTTGAATTACGTGGTGGTGAGGAGTTTTAAATTACATGGTGGTGAGGTGTTTCAAATTACTTGGTGGTGAGGAGTTTTAAATTACGTGGGGGTGAGGTTTTTAAAAATTAGGTGGGGGTGAGGTGTTTTAAATTAGGTGGGGGTGAGGCGTTTTAAATTAGGTGGGGGTGAGGTGTTTTAAATTATGTGGTGGTGAGGTGTTTTGAATTACGTGTTGGAGTGTTTTGAATTACCTGGTGGTGTGGTGTTTTGAATTACGTGGTGGTGTGTTTTGAATTACGTGGTGGTGTGTTTTGAATTACGTGGTGGTGTGTTTTGAATTACGTGGTGGTGTGGTGTTTTAAATTACTTAGTGGTGAGGTGTTCTAAATTAGGTGAGGGTGAGGTGTTTTAAATTAGGTGGGGGTGAGGTGTAATCGTCCCAAACTTCGTCTGCACCGACCCCTCCCCTATGTATGTGCTATGGTGTTCTTTTTTTAATTGTTTTTTTTTCAACCTAAATTGCTTATAAAAATGTAATATCACAAACACAACAAATACATTTGTGCAAAATAAATGTTTGTATTATGATTGGTGTAAATCATGACAACACAGCAACTCAGGTACAGTCATTATCCTCAGCTAAAACAAGCACATTCCTCTATAATGCGCGAGCCGAGCCAAGCTAGTATATATTGATGCGGTTTTGCGAAGCCCGATCCCTTACAAAGGGGAGATTAAGCCCCCTTGTTCTCCTTGGGTCTTCAAACCGCGAGACTGAGTCGCCACTTCCGGGCAGACGTGGAAAAGGGTCTCGGGACAAGTTCGCACGTACCTTGAGTACCCACGCCGCAGCGGAAGCGGGGATCGAGTCTCGCCACGAGCCATGCGTAATCGAGTACAACCGAGCAGATGGCGTGCCACGTGACCCGTGCTGTTACCTTGCTTATTGAACCCGATCAGAGCGATCTAATTCGTACCATGCTAAGTCAATGATGGAAGGGACGAAACGGTTGAATCAAAGGAAGAACAGATTTAATTATTATTTACACAATGTACAATGGTAGAAGCAGAAGAGACACAGGGCAGTCTTAAACAGTCGAATAAACCCCAGACAATGGGCCCACTTACACACACAGGGAGATGAAGGACGAATGTTCACGTGCCGAACGCGCCGGCTTTGGTCCTCCAGGAACAGCTCACCCAGCATGGCCCTCTGACGGTCACCGCATGTATCCCGGCGAAGGCAGGCAGGCGGGAAAATCCTCGCGGCGCGTATCTCGGCAAAGGCGGGCAGAAGGCAATATGCGCGCGTCTGTGGCCCGGCACGGCTGTCTTTCACAGCGCAATTAATACAACTGCGTGGAGCGCGGGGAGCAGGGCAAAGTTTGTATCCCAACGTTCATACCAACTGAGCTCACGTATTCGGCCCCGACTTCAACTCAGCGCATCCCTTCTCATAACTCATTTGCCCAGTAACAACTCATAACTCAACAGAGGACTGAACACAGCGCATCCCTTCTCATCTCATAACTCGTCTCCGCGCATCTCCCCTCATAACTCACCAACTCTGGTGGGGGCTCTGGGCACAGGGTTGTATGGTCCCGCCCTGGCCCGACTCGAATGTTCCAAACCCCGCCTTTTGCCGCAGTGGTAAGTTACTCTGCCCGAGCCCTCTTTGGCGGCTCGCGCTTACCGTTCACTCCCACTCCTCCTGTCCCGCCTGCCTTCGGCCCTGATCGACTTGTTCAGGCCTGCCTCGTGGTATTTCCCGCCATAACCAAAAGCATCGGGGCATCATAAGCATCGTCAGAGGACCTATTCTCATTATCCTACTCAACGCAAAACTAAACACCGGAAAGGTCTACGCTTACATTTACTATGAAATAACTGAGCTTTAAACGAGGCTACATGTTGTAGTGTAACTAAACTAGGAGGGAAAATTAACCTTTATTATAAAAACACAAAACCGCAACACTTTATACACACACACACACACACACACACACACACACACACACACACACACACACACACACACACACACACACACACACACACACACACACACACACACACACACACACACACACACACACACACACACACACACACACACACACACGTTCAAGTTGAAAACACACCTGGTCACAAGTGTGCCGCACTGACCGGGTCCTCAGTCGAGGTCCTCAGCATCATCCCGTTTCGGCCCTTCAACCTCGATACGGTCAGCTAAGGTGGGCCAGCAGGGGCACATACACCTCCACATGCAGCAACTACACCTGGATGCGTACATACCCCCAGCCAGTGCGAACGCATACAACAACAACAAAATCGCCTCCACTTCCAGAATCCACAGCATCAAACAAGTCAACATGGTGGAACACTCAAACACCCACCTTTATACCTTTCACCACTCGCCAACAAAACATGCCAGATCATTCATTCACACACACACACACACACACACACACACACACACACACACACACACACACACACACACACACACACACACACACACACACACACACACACACACACACACACACACACACACACACACACACACACACACACACACACACACACACACACACAACCTACCCTTACAACATACACCACTCAACATACAAAAACACACACACACTCATGCAAAAATTCATTCATGCAAAAACACACCCTCACCCATTCACTCACTCACAAACACAAAATAAGAAATAATAATAGCAAAAAAAAAAAAAAACCACACACAACCAACCAACCACCGACCCTTACCAACATGCACCACTCATGCAAAAAAATTTTTATGCAAAACCATTATTGCAAAACCGCACCCACTCATGACCCATTCCTGCAACATACACACACCCACTCCTGCAACACACAAACACACACACCATTCACACATCTCCATTTCTATTCCGTAACCTCAACCTGCACCGTTCGACGTGCCTCCATATCCAAAATGAGCCTTTCAAGGCAACCTGGGCCACTTTGTCACACATCCTCCTTCTTTCTGTCCCACACACTCCAAGCCTAGCAAGAAATGCAGAAAAGGAATTGCTAATATACCCTCTACACCCCACCTCAAATGGCTGACATGATATATATATATATATATATATATATATATATACAGTATATATTATATATACACACACACACACACACACACACACACACACACACACACACACACACACACACACACACACACACACACACACACACACACACACACACACACACACACACACACACACACACACACACACACACACACACACACACACACACACACACACCAGCATATGGATCAGCTCCCTGCACTTGCCTCACCACATGTCGCCGCAGAGGCACGGGCTTGTTTTAGCTGGGGATAATGACCTGACAGAACTTGAGTTGCTGTGTTGTCATGATTTACACCATTCATAATACAAACATTTCTTTTGCACAAATTTATTTGTAATCTTGGTGATATTATTTATTTGTCATTTATTTGTAATCAAAATTGGTGCACGTGCTGCAAAGCTCTAAATGGTCAAGGGTCCAAGCTCATCGGTCTGAAGGGTGTAAGGGGTCTATAAATGGTGTGAAGTTCTAAGGGGTTGAAAGGGACTTAAGGGGTGTAATATTTGAATGGTATAAAAGGTTGGAAGGGTGAACGGATCTCAAGGTGTCATCTGAAGTATTGAAAGGGTCTTGAAGGTAAAATTGGTCTTAAGGGTCCTGGGGGTCTTCAGGATCTTGTGTTCTCATAGGTCTTCAGGGTCTTTTGGGTCTTCAGGCTCTTTTGGGTCTTTGAGTCTTTGGCAACTTTTGGGTCTTTATAGATCTTGTTATTTTGGGTCTTTGGGGTCTTTTGTGTATTTTGGGTCTCTGGGATCTTTAAGGGTATTTGGGGTATTTTGGGTCCTTTGGGTCTTTTGTGGGTATTTTGGGTCTTTTGTGGTATTTTGGGTGTTCATGGTCTTTTTGGTCTTCGGGGTCTTTAAGGGTCTTCGGGGTTTTTAGGTATTTTGAGTCTTTGTGGTCTTTTAAGGTCTTTGGTATCTTTTGGGTCTTCGGGTTGTTTTGGATATTTTGGGTCTTCGGGGTATTTTGTGTCTTCAGGGTATTTTGGGTCTTTTCTTTTTTCAGGTTTTGCTCATTTGGTTGGTGGCATAGAAAAAAGTCCCACGTGGCAAAGAAAAAAGTCTCATAGAGAAATGTCCCACGTCACATAGAAAAAAGCCCCACGTGGCGTAGAGAAAAGGTCCCACGTGGCGTGGAGAAACGTCCCACGATGCATCGTGAAAAGTCCAACACCGCAAAGAAAAAAGTCGCACGTGGCAAATAGAAAAGTCCCATACGTTATAGAGAAAAGTCCCACGCGACAGAGAAAAGTCCCACGCGACAGAGAAAAGTCCCACGCGACAGATAAAAGTCCCACGCGACAGATAAAAGTCCCACGCGACAGATAAAAGTCCCACGCTGCATAGAGAAAAGTCCCACAAGGCAAATAAAAAAGTACCACGTGGCAAACAGAAAAGTCCCACGAGGCAAAGAGAAAAGTCTCACGAAGCAAATAGAAAAGTCCCACACGTCAAAGAGAAATGTCCCATGCCGCAAAGACAAAGGTCCCACGAGGCAAAGAGAAAGGTCCCACGTGACAAAGAGAAAGGTCCCATGCTGCATAGAGAAAATTCCCACAAGCAAATAAAAAAGTCCCACGTGGCAAACAGAAAAGTCCCACGAGGCAAAGAGAAAAGTCTCACGAAGCAAATAGAAAAGTCCCACACGTCAAAGAGAAATGTCCCATGCCGCAAAGAGAAAGGTCCCATACGTTATAGAGAAAAGTCCCACGCGACAGATAAAAGTCCCACGCGACAGATAAAAGTCCCACGCGGCAGAGAAAAGTCCCACATGACAAAGAGAAAAGTCCCACGAGGCAAAGAGAAAAGTCTCACGAGGCAAAGAAAAGTCCCACGCCGCAAAGAGAAAGGTCCCCCGAGGCAAAGAGAAAAGTCCCACGCCGCAAAGAGAAAAGTGTCACACCACAAAGAAAAAATTCCCACGTGACAGAGAAAAGGCCCACACAACAAAGAGAAAGGTCCCACGCTGCATAGAGAAAAGTCCCACAAGGCAAATAAAAAAGTACCACGTGGCAAACAGAAAAGTCCCACGAGGCAAAGAGAAAAGTCTCACGAGGCAAATAGAAAAGTCCCACACGTCAAAGAGAAAAGTCACACGAGGCAAAGAGAAAAGTCCCACGCCGCAAAGAGAAAGGTCCCACGAGGCAAATAGAAAGGTCCCACGTGACAAAGAGAAAGGTCTCATGCTGCATGGAGAAAATTCCCACAAGGCAAATAAAAAAGTCCCACGTGGCAAACAGAAAAGTCCCACGAGGCAAAGAGAAAAGTCTCACGAGGCAAAGAGAAAAGTCTCACGAGGCAAAGAGAAAAGTCCCACACGTCAAAGAGAAAAGTCACACGAGGTAAAGAGAAAAGTCCCATGCCTCAAAGAGAAAGGTCCCACGAGGCAAAGAGAAAAGTCCCACGCCGCAAAGAGAAAGGTCCCACGAGGCAACGAGAAAGGTCAGGTCCCACGTGAAAAAGAGAAAGGTCTCATGCTGCATAGAGAAAATTCCCACAAGGCAAATAAAAAAGTCCCACGTGGCAAACAGAAAACTCCCACGAGGCAAAGAGAAAAGTCCCACACGTCAAAGACAAAAGTCACACGAGGTAAAGAGAAAAGTCCCATGCCTCAAAGAGAAAGGTCCCACGAGGCAAAGAGAAAAGTCCCACGCCGCAAAGAGAAAGGTCCCACGAGGCAAAGAGAAAGGTCAGGTCCCACGCAAAAAAGAGAAAGGTCTCATGCTGCATAGAGAAAATTCCCACAAGGCAAATAAAAAAGTCCCACGTGGCAAACAGAAAACTCCCACGAGGCAAAGAGAAAAGTCCCACACGTCAAACACAAAAGTCACACGAGGTAAAGAGAAAGGTCCCACGAGGCAAAGAGAAAAGTCCCACGAGGCAAAGAGAAAGGTCCCATGAGGCAAAGAGAAAAGTCCCATGACGCAAAGAGAAAAGTCCCACGAGGCAAAGAGAAAGGTCCCATGAGGCAAAGAGAAAAGTCCCACGAGGCAAAGAGAAAAGTCCCACAAGGCAAATAAAAAAGTCCCACGTGGCAAACAGAAAAGTCCCACGAGGGAAAGAGAAAAGTCTCGCGAAGCAAAGAGAAAAGTCCGACGAGGCAAAGAGAAAAGTCCCAAGAGACAAAGAAAAAAGTCCCAAGAGACAAAGAAAAAAGTCCCAAGCCGCAAAGAGAAAAGTCCCACGAGGCAAAGGGAAAAGTCCCACGCGACAAAGAGAAAAGTCTCACATGACAAACATAAAAGTCCCACGTGGCAAACAGAAAAGTCCCACACGTCAAAGAGAAAAGTCCCACAAGACAAATAGAAAAGTCCCACAAGACAAAGAGAAGAGTCCCACTCAGCAAAGAGAAAAGTCCCACGAGGGAAAGAGAAAGGTCCCACAAGGCAAAGAGAAAGGTCCCACGAGGCAAATTGAAAAGTCCCACTCAGCAAAGAGAAAAGTCCCACGAGGGAAAGAGAAAGGTCCCACGAGGCAAAGAGAAAAGTCCCACGAGGGAAAGAGAAAGGTCCCACAAGGCAAAGAGAAAAGTCCCACGCCCACGCGGCAAAGAGAGAATGGTGTCCATGAAATCAATTTCACCCCATTATAATCACATGAGATATTTTTTGAGATTTTATTATTGCGAAACCTCGGGAATTTTTGAAGACGTCAGAAAGAAGCTTCCACATCTTATATGTACGTATGTTGTATATGTGGATAAAATCTGGTCGAAGGTCAGGGTCAATGCCATCCAAAATATGTAAAACACCGATTATGCCACAATTAGAAAATGTATCAACAAAATTTGTTATGCACAACATTCCATCATGTGAAACACTTATGTCAAAATTTCCAAATTATCAAATTGCTGTTTCCATGGGAACTATTGTTTATTTGCATTTCGCAAGTATCTTGCCATGCACGACATCTTCGTGTGCCTTAATTCCGAGTTGGACAGTCCTCACGGGATTTTGTGCAGGTAAACAGGACATCCTAACCTTTACAAACACTTACATTTCCGGTGTCACATGACGACAAAATGTGGAACATTTACATGATGATCTGACATGAAATGCCGGTGCATTTCCCATTTTTTATCAATAATGATGGTTATTCTGAGCGGACCACCATTGTCCATAAGGTAAACATGGCCCACGTCCACATCATCACTTTGCGTTGAATTCCCGTTTGTACCAACACACAATCCCAAAGATTGCTCACTCGAAGTGACACATTGCGTACCCTGTGAGGGGTTATCTTGATTCATTAGTTGGTAAACAACAGCAAAGACGCCATATAATTACGACAGGTAAGCTTTGATGATGAGCACATTGCTTTGACACTTGTCGGGGTTTTCCTCTCGCCTTTTCTCACTGAAGGCTTTTGATATGAGCTAGGTACCAACGGTGTACGTCACGATGTGCCATGTCCCAGTCCACAGGTACCAACAGTGTACGTCACGATGTGCCATGTGCCATGTCCCAGTCCACAGGTACCAACGGTGTACGTCACGATGTGCCGTGTCCCAGTCCACAGGTACCCACGGTGTACGTCACGACGTGCCTCAACCACAGTGGGTACACCATGAACTCTTGAAACTCGTGTAAGGTATGAGACTACGTAAGGTACCATAGGTAACACTGTTGGATGACGAGTCTTGATAAACTCGGTTAGGTCCAAATATTGAATCTGAGCCTTGCTCACTTGGGCGTCGATTCGAGTTGTTGGAACCATCAGTTTTGAATTTGGATAATCCCAAATACAACCAGTTTTCCTAAGGATGGTTGGAGGTGAGAAAGGTCACGGTGGGAGGGTCAGAAAAAAATCTGCTGAACAGGTCGAACGATGTACACATGTCCGGTAATGAAAAGTTTCAAAAATGACAAATTCTGCTGGTTTAGGAGTTTTAGGGTTAGGATTAGGGTTAGGGTTCGGTGGGTCACGGAAACCCGCACGTACCCTAAACACCTCGACACAAGCAATTGCGACCACATAAACGCTCCGAATGCAATTCGCCATTTCATGAGTGATAACTGGCGTCGGTTGGCCGAGCGCAACTTTACAGGTGTGCAAATGCTCACCTTTTCCCAAGGGGGTGTACAGGATAATGAGCAATCCCGTGATCCTCCCGCACAGCCCGAGACCTGGGTATCTGCGCATCGCGAAGCCGCCGTGCACGACGAAGATCCGCGGCAGCAAAAAGAGTCTCGAAAATCCTCCCGAGAATGTCGGGCACGGCGAGCCTCGGCCGTCGGGGCGGGAAGTTTCCCGGCGGGCGGGCGGTCGCCTCGCAGAGCGTCGTCGTCCTGCGGCTCGAGCTGCTGCTTTTGGCGCGTGCGCGCGTCTCCCCGGTGCGCCGTTGCCCCCTCGGCTCGAGGCACGCGCATCCGGCGAACACACGTGCGTGCAGCAGCAGCAGCCCAGCCTCGTCGCTCCTGATCCGCGCCTCGGATTCGAGCTCCGGTGCGGCACGGCCAGCTCGATCGTCCGGATCGAAGCCCGGGTCCACCCGTCCGGTGTCACAAACTAGCACGTGCGCTCACATTCCCGGCTGGTGTGCGCTCACTCTCCGTGCTTTGGGACCTTTGATATGTTGTTGTTGCATTTGGGGTGGAGGAGGAAATGGGTGTATGAAATGTAAATGTGTGGGTGCAAATGGGATTGGGTGGATGGGAATGGGTGGATGGGAATGGGTGGGTGCAAATGGGATTGGGTGGATGGGAATGGGTGGATGGGAATGGGTGGGTGCAAATGGGATTGGGTGGATGGGAATGGGTGGATGGGAATGGGTGGATGGGAATGGGTGGATGGGAATGAGATTGGGTGGATGGGAATGGGATTGGGTGGATGGGAATGGGTGGATGAAAATGGGATTGGGTGGATGGGAATGGGTGGGTGCAAATGGGAATGTATGGATGGGAATGGGTGGATGAAAATTGGAATGGGTGGATGCAAATGTAAATGGGTGGATGAAAATGGGATTGGGTGGATGCAAATGGGAATGGGTGGATGGGAATGGGTGGATGGGAATGGGTGGGTGCAAATGGGATTGGGTGGATGGGAATGGGTGGATGGGAATGGGTGGATGGGAATGGGTGGATGGGAATGGGTGGGTGCAAATGGGATTGGGTGGATGGGAATGGGTGGATGGGAATGGGTGGATGGGAATGGGTGGATGGGATTGGGTGGATGGGAATGGGTGGATGAAAATGGGATTGGGTGGATGGGAATGGGTGGGTGCAAATGGGAATGTATGGATGGGAATGGGTGGATGAAAATTGGAATGGGTGGATGCAAATGGGAATGGGTAGATGAAAATGGGAATGGGTGGATGAAAATGGGAATGGGTGGATGAAAATGGGAATGGGTGGATGAAAATGGGAATGGGTGGATGAAAATGGGAATGGGTGGATGAAAATGGGAATGGGTGGATGAAAATGGGAATGGGTGGATGCAAATGGGAATGGGTAGATGCAAATAGGAATGGGTGGATGCAAATGGGAATGGATGGATGAAAATGGGAATGGGTAGATGAAAATAGAAATGGGTGGATGGGAATGGGTGGATGCAAATGGGGATGGATGGGTTAGAGTGGGGGTTTAGGGGGTATCCGTTGGACTTCCCCTCCCACGCTACCAGCATCTCCATTCGGTTTTAATAGGGGTGATACCATGTGGTCTCCACCAGGGGGATTCGCCCAGACGGTCGAGCTTATCCGCGGGTTGTCCCCCCAAAATGTCCGCCCACTGCGGTCCACCCGACAATGTCCCGGTCTAAATGAACGCCGGATGGACCAATGGACCGCGGCTCAAATAAAAACGGTAACACCAGGAACAAATGGATTACCGTGTCAATGACTGTGCTTAAATGACAAAGGGAGTTTCCATATGATGATATTTCCATTAAAAAAACCCATCCGTGCCGCATCTATTAAAATACATCCTGTTCGACGCAACAATTTTCACTTTTAATTCATCAAATTATCAGAGCCTGTCCACGTCTGGAGAGTGTCTGCTTTGAGATAATCATGATGTGTGTAAACTAATCCGATCGAACGACCTTTCTGGTGCAGTGCGAGGAAGAAGGTGCAGTGTCAGGAAGGAGTGCAGTGCCAGGAAGAAGGTGCAGTGTCAGGAAGGAGTGCAGTGTCAGGAAGGAGTGCAGTGTCAGGAAGAAGGTGCAGTGCCAGGAAGAAGGTGCAGTATCAGGGAGAATGTGCAGTGCCAGGGAGAATGTGCAGTGCCAGGGAGAATGTGCAGTGCCAGGGAGAATGTGCAGTGCCAGGGAGAATGTGCAGTGCCAGGGAGAATGTGCAGTGCCATGAAGAATGTGCAGTGCCAGGAAGAAGGTACAGTGCCAGGAAGAAGGTACAGTGCCAGGAAGAATATGCAGTGCCAGGAAGAATATGCAGTGCCAGGAAGAAGGTCCGGTGCCAGGAAGAAGGTCCGGTGCCAGGAAGAATATGCAGTGCCAGGAAGAAGGTGCAGTATCAGGAAGAATGTGCAGTGCCAGGGAGAATGTGCAGTGCCAGGGAGAATGTGCAGTGCCAGGGAGAATGTGCCATGCCAGGGAGAATGTGCCATGCCTGGGAGAATGTGCAGTGCCATGAAGAATGTGCAGTGCCAGGAAGAAGGTACAGTGCCAGGAAGAACTATGCAGTGCCAGGAAGAAGGTCCGGTGCCAGGAAGAAGGTGCAGTGCCAGGAAGAAGGTGCAGTGCCAGGAAGAATATGCAGTGCCAGGAAGAAGGTCCGGTGCCAGGAAGAAGGTACAGTGCCAGGAAGAAGGTACAGTGCCAGGAAGAAGGTACAGTGCCAGGAAGAAGGTACAGTGCCAGGAAGAACTATGCAGTGCCAGGAAGAAGGTCCGGTGCCAGGAAGAAGGTCCGGTGCCAGGAAGAAGGTCCGGTGCCAGGAAGAAGGTCCGGTGCCAGGAAGAAGGTCCGGTGCCAGGAAGAAGGTGGTCCGGTGCCAGGAAGAAGGTCCGGTGCCAGGAAGAAGGTCCGGTGCCAGGAAGAAGGTCCGGTGCCAGGAAGAAGGTGCAGTGCCAGGAAGGAGTGCAGTGTCAGGAAGAAGGTGCAGTGCCAGGAAGAATATGCAGTGCCACGAAGATGGTGCAGTGTCAGTAAAATTGTGCAGTGCCAGGAAGAATGTGCAGTGCCAGGAAGAATGTGCAGTGCCAGGAAGAATGTGCAGTGCCAGGAAGAATGTGCAGTGCCAGGAAGAGGGTGTAGTGCCAGGGAGAATGTGCAGTGCCAGGGAGAATGTGCCGTGCCAGGGAGAATGTGCAGTGCCATGAAGAAGGTGCAGTGGCAGGAAGAAGGTACAGTGCCAGGAAGAATATGCAGTTCCAGGAAGAAGGTGCAGTGCCAGGAAGAATGTGCAGTGCCAGGAAGAATGTGCAGTGCCAGGAAGAATGTGCAGTGCCAGGGAGAATGTGCAGTGCCAGGGAGAATGTGCAGTGCCAGGGAGAATGTGCAGTGCCAGGGAGAATGTGCAGTGCCATGAAGAATGTGCAGTGCCAGGAAGAATGTGCAGTGCCAGGAAGAAGGTACAGTGCCAGGAAGAAGGTACAGTGCCAGGAAGAATATGCAGTGCCAGGAAGAATGTGCAGTGCCAGGAAGAGGGTGTAGTGCCAGGGAGAATGTGCAGTGCCAGGGAGAATGTGCCGTGCCAGGGAGAATGTGCAGTGGCAGGAAGAAGGTGCAGTGGCAGGAAGAAGGTACAGTGCCAGGAAGAATATGCAGTTCCAGGAAGAAGGTCCAGTGCCAGGAAGAAGGTGCAGTGCCAGGAAGAATGTGCAGTGCCAGGAATAATGTGCAGTGCCAGGAAGAATGTGCAGTGCCAGGAAGAATGTGCAGTGCCAGGAAGAATGTGCAGTGCCAGGAAGAATGTGCAGTGCCAGGGAGAATGTGCAGTGCCAGGGAGAATGTGCAGTGCCAGGGAGAATGTGCAGTGCCAGGGAGAATGTGCAGTGCCAGGGAGAATGTGCAGTGCCAGGGAGAATGTGCAGTGCCAGGGAGAATGTGCAGTGCCAGGGAGAATGTGCAGTGCCATGAAGAATGTGCAGTGCCAGGAAGAATGTGCAGTGCCAGGAAGAATGTGCAGTGCCAGGAAGAAGGTACAGTGCCAGGAAGAAGGTACAGTGCCAGGAAGAAGGTACAGTGCCAGGAAGAATATGCAGTGCCAGGAAGAAGGTCCAGTGCCAGGAAGAAGGTCCAGTGCCAGGAAGAAGGTCCAGTGCCAGGAAGAAGGTCCAGTGCCAGGAAGAAGGTCCAGTGCCAGGAAGAAGGTCCAGTGCCAGGAAGAAGGTCCAGTGCCAGGAAGAAGGTCCAGTGCCAGGAAGAAGGTCCAGTGCCAGGAAGAAGGTGCAGTGCCAGGAAGAAGGTGCAGTGCCAGGAAGAATGTGCAGTGCCAGGAAGAATGTGCAGTGCCATGAAGAATGTGCAGTGCCAGGGAGAATGTGCAGTGCCATGAAGAATGTGCAGTGCCATGAAGAATGTGCAGTGCCAGGAAGAAGGTACAGTGCCAGGAAGAAGGTACAGTGCCAGGAAGAAGGTACAGTGCCAGGAAGAAGGTACAGTGCCAGGAAGAATATGCAGTGTCAGGAAGACTATGCAGTGCCAGGAAGGATGTGCAGTGCCAGGAAGGATGTGCAGTGCCACGAAGATGGTGCAGTGTCAGGAAGAATGTGCAGTGCCAGGAAGAATGGGCAGTGCCAGGAAGAAGGTGCAGTGCCAGGAAGAATGTGCAGTCCAGGAAGAATGTGCAGTGCCAGGAAGACTGTGCAGTGCCTTCCATATCGGAAGTGAAGTTGTCCATTCCATGTGCAATATGCATGTTTACACGCCATTTACAAGAGAATACTTTTGGCCTGGTACCGCCTGGCAATGTGTCACACCATGGAAATTTGCATACAATTCATTCAAACTAATGGATTCATGACATTAGAACAGCTGTGCACCACTAATGATTAATTTTTCGTAACAATGTAACTAAAACTGGGCCATGCATTCTGATAGACAACATGGACAAACCAAGAGTGAAAGTTAAAAGTGCATAGAGGTATGTATGTGTGTATACTGTTTAGGTATGCATGTTTGTGTGTGTGCATATATATAGGTATATAATTATATATAGGTATATATATATATAGGTATATATATTGCTGCGGTTTTGAGATGTGTACAGTAAAAGTCAATAAAAGTTAAAGGTTGCCCCCCATAGTTAGTCACACGAGCAACATGTAGCCTCATTTGTAGCATAGTTATGTCTTAGTATATGTTAGAGTAGGCCCCTTCCAGTGTTAATCCTGCGTTGTGTAAAGACAGGAGGATAGGCCCTACTTATACAAACCATTCCACGTCAATAGGCTCGATCCATTGCGGCTAAAAAGCCCTGGTTATGCTGGGCGCGAGTTAACGCGAGGTAGGCCTCGGAAGGTGGAGGAGGGTTGAGGTCGGCGCAGCGGCGAGGCGATGACGGTAAGAATGAGCCACCAATCAGGGCTCACAGCATGTGGCTGCAGCACTGCGTCAGAGGCCGTGGTTGGAACATTCGATCGGGCTAAGGGCATGCCCTGGACGAAGAACCAATTTCGAGCCCCCGAGTCAATTGGACGAGCCCCCAAATTCTGTTACGTGCTCCTCCCCGACCCCCTGGTCACGGTGTACCTCCGAGCCCTGAGAGGAGTCACGGCAGAAAAGTGTGTTAACCTGTGTCAAAATTCAATGGTGAAACCACACCAATTGTTACCAACAAACAAATATTGTGTTAAAAATCACACAAGAATAACACAACAATAACAGCAATCAAAAGTACAATCAATGTATATCTTATGATGGTACCATCAGCTAGTATAATGTAACTCACTGTGCTCCAAGTGAGTGAAAAAAGAACATTCCCCAATGTCTCTATATTCCCGTCTTCAAGCTCAAAGTTGATCCCCTCCAGCGATCGTCAGAGCAATGTCGAATCAAAACCAGAATCCCGTTCAGATGATGGGCCCAGTCACGCCGCCAAAACTGCACAAAGGCGTACGTGGCCAAAGCAGTGCAAAGAGTCACGTGGCCCAAAGCTGCGTAAAAGCGCACTCAAGGCGACTGGGAAATCACACCCTCTGGTATGGATGTTTTACAGCTCCAAATCAGTGAACCTCAGGTTTGCCTTCAAAATCCGCGTTGCACACACACATCCCAGATAGACGTCTGAATGGTGAAAACGGCTGACGTGAAGCAAAGACCTTTCGCGATGAGCAAAGCACGCGAGTCAAAATGGCCGATGGCTCGTTCTTGATACGCAACGACCCGATGATGATTCCTTGGAATCCAACGCCAAACCTGACACGCAGGTTGATCAGTCACAGCGATAACAACTCAATCACAGGAATCCCTTTTCCCAGGAAACCAAAAGTTCACTCGTGACTTGTTCGACAACGTTCGATCCAGACCGCAAAGCAACCAGCTTCTTGTCCGACTTTACTTCGCTTCGCCCTTTTTTCCTCTCCTCCTCTTCTTCATCTTCCGGTTCTTGTTTCATTTAAAACCTTAACCTTTTTATCTTTTGAAAACAGTTCATGGACAATATACCTTTTGAAAACAATAATAGTACATGGGATCAGAAATATTTACAGTGGATGCAAAACCACAAAAACGGAAGTGACGAATCCGTAACAATACATATATATATATATATATATATATATATATATATAAGTTCAAAACACACCTGGTCACAAGTGTGCTGCACTGACTGGGTCCTCAGTCGAGGTCCTCAGCATCATCCCGTTTCGGCCCTTCATCCTCGATACGGTCAGCTAAGGTGGGCCAGCAGGGGCACATACACATCCACATGCAGCAACTACACCTGGATGCGTACATACCCCCACCCCCAGCCAGTGCAAACGCAGACTACAACAACAACAACAACACCTCTTTTATGGCCGAGGCCTTTTTTATTATTAAAAAAGGTAAAAAAACACGCTCAAAAGACAATCAATAAACCCATCACCATCACCACCACACAAGAACCCAGGAAAATCAAAAACCAAGAAATCAAAAGCCAAGAAACAAGATATCAAACAATAAATAGGAACTCAAAGAGAGAAAGCAAACCAAAAGATCAAGAAATGAAAGAAAACAAGGTTCAAAGACCAAAATGAAAACCAAATCAAATTCAATAAACCATAAATCATAAAAACCAAAGTCCATCATCCCAAGCCCAAACCCCCAAAAACCCCTCTCCCACCCCAGGCAGCAGACACCTAACTCTAACTAACCAAAGGGGAGGGAGAAAGGAAAGAAGACCCTATCCCCCCCTCCCACCCCCCCGAAAACAACCAAAGAAGGGACACCTTAAAACAATAAGGGTCAAGGGGCCTTTTTTCCTTTGCATACCGAAATCAACAACCGGCTGCTAACCGCAGCCGAGAACATGCAGCCACAAACACGTTGAGGTCTCGACCCACCGCTGGAAATAATAATGAAAGAAAATAAAAATCAAACCAAGGCAAAATCAAGATCAAACAAAAGGAAACCCAACTGCCCCCACCCTCCCCAGGCCGCGCCCGGGAGGGCCCACCCGGAAGATGCACCACAAGGAAGGCCCCGGCTCCCTGAGCTGCCCACGAGGCGTGAGTGTCCCAATGAGAATCACCGCCCGACAGGGCCCGCAAGCACACCTGCCGGAGCACCCCCAACCTTTCCAAGCCCGTTGTCCCAAGCTCGGTCAGGGACTACGGCTGCACATGACTGTCGCCCGCACATTTGGAAGTAACCTCCCGTGGGACCCCCCCCCCCTTCACCACGGAAAAGCCCGGCCGTATTCTCCGCTCCAGGGAGGGCTTTACGACACACCTGATGCGTCGTTGCGGCCAGCACCCCGCCCCGTCGCCCGCAGGCTGTCGCCAAGCCTGTACCTTTGGAGGCAGGATTGGGCCATGCCCCATATCTGCCCAGGATCCAACCACACCCTGGTATGGAAACCTCTGGTTCTTGCTCGCCACAAGACGGTCTTGATTATACAGACCGTTCCCCAGGCCTGCCTCCACTTGCGGACAGGCACTGGTTGTGGTAGGAGCCCGCTAAACGCAAAGACGTCCCATCTGACCATCACCAGCCAAGGCACATAGCATTCGAGGAGGCCAGCCGCAAGCGACCAGACCCCCTCGGCGACAGGGCAGTCCCAAAGGACATGCCTGACAGTTTCGTCCCCTGTGCATCCGGGTCGGGGACACTGGACCGACACGTTCAGGTCCCTCTGGAACTGAAACACCCGGACCGGAAGACACTCATGGGCGGCTTGCCACGCGACGTCCTTCTGGTCATTAGCAAGACAGCGAGCCAAAACGTTCTCCCAAACCTTTCTCGCCGTACGTTCTGCGAGAGGCCTTCCGCGAAGGATACGCACCTCACGCAGCACCTCCCTTGGGCGCAAGTGATCCAGGACCTGCGACAACTGCCAACCGATGGGCCGACAGGTCAACAGGCCCTGCTCCCGGGCGAACCTCTCAAACATCCGGAAATGCCTCGGACACGACCCAGAAAAAGGCCGAGACAGCGGGAGGGACCGCCCTTCCAACCGCGTGACGGACGGCCCCAGAAAGAAGAACAAAAAATCCCGCGCCAGCAGGCGACCCGGGTCCTCAGACACGAATAACTCCATGAGAGTACACGCAAACGCAGACATACATACAAACACCGGGCAGGGGACACCCTTCCAACCCAAGGACGGGCTCATCTTCACAACCCTCCTACTCCTGCGCTCTGCTCGGGTACCCCAGAAGAAAGTGAAAATTAATCTTTCTAGAGCCCGTCCCACCGCAGGAGGTGGTGGGGAGATTCTCGCCAAATACAACAACTTACCGATCAAAACATTCTTGATCACTAAATTTCGCCCCTCCATGGTTAGGCGACGAGACCGCCAAGAAGCGACCTCCAATTCCAATCCCCCAATGACCGTTCGCCAGTTCTCAGCGGCCACGCCGCCTGGGTCAAAGCAGACCCCGAGGATCTTTAATCGATCTCTCCGCTCCGTGTACGGGCAAGGGGGGCCGGAGCCCGTCCTGTGCAGACCAAAGTACATGACCTCACTCTTCTGAGGATGGATTTTAGAAGAGGAGGCCAACCCAAAACGCTCGCAGAGACCCACCAGTCTGCACATGGCGACTGCATCGGTGACAAACACCGACACATCGTCCATGTACAGACTCACCTTTAGGCGCTCCCCATGGGTTCCGGGAATCCACAACCCAGGGAAGGATGGGTCTGCTCGCAGTGCACAAGCAAACGGTTCAATACAAAGGACAAAAAGGACTGGTGACATTGGGCAGCCCTGCCTGACCCCAGAAGCGACTGGGAAGGCTCCCGAGAGGTGTCCGTTGACCAAAACCCCGGGCTTCAACGTCCCTATACATCAGGTCCACCCAATGCATCAAATTTGGCCCAAAGCCAAAACGGTCCAAAACGGCCATCATGTATTCATGTGACACTCTGTCGAAAGCCTTCTCCTGGTCCAAACTGACTATGCTCAGTGGGAGGCCTCTCTCCTCCGCTAGCTGGATCGCCTCTCGAACCAGGCCCAGGCTGTCGGACACTCTGCGTCCCGGAACAGCACAAGTCTGGTCCAGGTGCACGAGGTCCACCATGACACCATGCACCCTCTTAGACAGCACCTTTGTTAGAATTTTGTAGTCGACATTCAAGAAAGTGATCGGGCACCAGTTGGACAGATCCTCCCGATCACCCTTCTTGTGCACGAGGTTTACGACGCCCCGGCGCATCGAATCTGGAAGCCTCGCAGAGGTGGCTAGCTTCCTCACTACCTGCAGATAATCCTCGCCAAGGACGTGCCAAAGGCGGCGATAAAACTCCACAGGCAGGCCGTCGTCACCTGGGGTTTTATTCGCGGCCAAATCCCTAACAGCGGAGGTCAATTCCTCCAGGCTCACCGGCTCCTCCAATCACTCCCGCTGTTCGGGGCTCAAATGATTCCTCAGATGGCCGAGAACGTCGGCCATATGGATTTGGTCAACCGGTCGTTTTTCAAAAAGCCTGGAGTAATAGTCCTCCACTGCTTCAGTAATTTGGTCCGGGTCCGAAACACGGCCTCCCCCCACATTAACCTGGGCCAAGTCGCCCCTCTGCCTGGCACATCGTTGGAAGAAAAATCTGGTACACCTTTCGTTCCCCTCCAATGCCTGCACCTTGCTCCGGAAGATGACGGCCCTCGCCCTGGCTTCGAGGAGGCCAAAAAGCTTCCCCTTCACCCGGCGGATTTTCCCCGACACGTCCCTCCCTTCGCAAAGTTTCTTATGCAGGCGCTGGAGGTATGCCTGCATGCGCTTCAAACGCTCTCATTTCCCCGCGGCCCTCATTCGCCCGGCCGTACGGAAAAACCCTATGGTCCTACGTTTCACCTCCTCCCACCAGGCTGCCAAGGTAGGGAAGAGGCACCTAACCGTTTCCCACTCCCTATACTTCCGAACGTAGGCATGCACTAAACTGTCATCCTGCAAAAGGCGACAATTAAGCTTCCAGAGTCCAGAGCACCGGGGACGCACCCCATTTAATTCAATACCCAGAGACAAACGACAGTGATCTGAAAATGCCACCGCGTGAAGTACCAGGTCCGGGTTGCCAAAATTTGGTGTCAAAAGGATGTAATCAATCCTAGCCCGACTGGTACCAGCCGCATCGGTCCAGGTGACCTCATTCCTTTCCGCACCCGTGTCCCTCAACCTAAAATCCTGAACAAGCCCTTTAAGGGCCCGCGCCGATGGCCCCAGGGGCAACCTGTCCAATCTTATATTAAAATCTCCCCCGACGATCACGGGGCCAGAGGTGGAGAGGAGGGGCCCCAACTGGCGCAGAAGCTCCACTCTTTCTTCCCCCGTCGTTGGAGCGTACACATTGACCAGGGTCAGTGGGGTCGAGGACACCACCACCCTGAGCACAGCCAATCGCCCCGGGATAATTTCTTCTAAACTAAGGACCTCGCCATTCGGGCTCTTAATAAGGAACCCTAATCCTGCCGCCCTGTTAGTGTAGCTGCCGGACCAATACGACTCTCCGTACCGCCAATTTGCACGGAGGTATCCATACTCACCGTGTGGAATATGGCATTCCTGCAACAGGCAGACATCCCCATTCAAAATTGCGCAGTTCTTCAAAAATAGCGATCCTCCGGACCGTGGTACGGACTCCCCGTACATTTAAACTCGTTAGTTTAAAGCTCATAGGTGTTAGTGTATTAATCACCAACACTAGTGCAAACCACGAAAGGGGAGTCATAGGACTTATGAAGCTCCTCCCTCCTTGCCAAGACACGACGAGCTACCATTCTTCCTCCCCCTGCGGTTCTTCCCGCAGCCGGGAGCCACGAGGGTGCCCGGGAGCCAGTCCCCGTCGATGCAGACATTCTCCCCGGGTAGCAGGGAGAGGTCGTCCTCCTCGGGGGTCAGATAAATTACCCCCCCTCGCCCGCCACCCGGGGAAGAAAGCCACCAGTCCTCCGTGAGCAAACCCTCCTTGAGGCCCATGGCCACAGCTGCCCCCGGAGGAGGGGTGAGGTCAACGGGTGGGGAACGACTCACGGGGGAACGGGAACGTGAGCATTCAGGGGAAGACGGCATTTGGGCCCTCCCCCGGAGACCTGCTGCGGCCAACCCCGACTGCACCCCACCCCTACCACGAGCAGGCGATCCCCCAGGCCTGGATGGGTCGCTTGATGCACGGGGGGCTCTGCACCCCACAGGGGTTTTCTTCTTTGACGTTCTTGTGTTCTTTCCCTGTGGGGCTTTGCCCAGAGGAGCTTTCCCTTTGTCCTGGCCCCTCCTCCGACGCTTTTTCTCCATCCATTGTCCGGGATCGCTTTGTTCATAGCCGGAGGAGGAGCCATCACTTCCAGCCTCCGGCAGCGGGGTTTCTGGCACCGAGGATGTTTCTTCTGACCCCGCCACTGGAGCCACCATTCCTCGTGCTTCCTCCCCTCCCACCGCAGTGGGCCCGACCCCTGGCGAAGCCATATCCAGGTCCTGATCTACCCCTCCCTCCTCCATGTTCTCCTTTCCCTCCAACTCCCTCCCTTTACTTTCTACGGGGCGGGGGGCTGAAACACACACCAACACATTAGTCCCCCCCTCCCCGCCCCCGGATGCAATACCCTCCCCCACCCCTTGGGCAACCCCCTTCCCCACCCCTTGGGCAACCCCCTCCCCAACCCTTGGGCAACCCCCTCCCCCACCCCTTGGGCAATACCCTCCCCCACCCCTTGGGCAACCCCCTCCCCTACCCCTTGGGTAAACCCCTCCCCTGCCCCTTGGGTAAACCCCTCCCCTGCCCCTTGGGCAACCCCCTCCCCCGCCCCTTGGGCAACCCCCTCCCCCGCCCCTTGGGCAATACCCTCCCCCACCCCTTGGGCAACCCCCTCCCCTTGGGCAACCCCCTCCCCCACCCCTTGGGCAATACCCTCCCCCGCCCCTTGGGCAACCCCCTCCCCCACCCCTTTGGCAACCCCCTCCCCTGTCCCTTGGGCAACCCCCTCCCCTGTCCCTTGGGCAACCCCCTCCCCTGTCCCTTTGGCAACCCCCTCCCCTGTCCCTTTGGCAACCCCCTCCCCTGTCCCTTGGGCAACCCCCTCCCCTGTCCCTTGGGCAACCCCCTCCCCTGCCCCTTGGGCAACACCCTCCCCTGTCCCTTGGGCAACTCCCTCCCCTGTCCCTTGGGCAACACCCCCCCTGGTCCCTGGAGGCACACCGTCCCCTTTACTTGTCCCTGGGGGCACACCGTCCCCTGTCCCTGGGGCAACACCCCCACTCCCACCCGCAGCAGCACGCATCCTGCTCACGTAACTCTGCGGGCAGGAGCGGAAAGTGTGCCCCGGCGCACCACAGAGGTTGCACCGCACCGCTTGGGTGCAGCGCTCCCTCAAATGTCCCAACTCGCCACACTGAGTGCAGATGTTCACTGTACACCCAGTAATCAAGTGGCCAAGTTGACCGCATCGGCGGCATAATTTCGGCTGTCCCGCGTAAAAGACGTGGCCTCGGTCCATCCCAACCATAATCCCATTAGGGATGTGGGTGACCGTACCATCCTCCCTCGTCCGCAGCTTTACCCGGAACTGCCGAGTCCCAGTCCAAATACCGAGGCTGTCCCGGACGAGCCGTACTAGGCCTCGGATGTCCGCGTATCGACTGAGCCAAACCTTGACACCATAGTCACTCACGCCTTCGTTGTACAGGTGGACGGTCACGACTCTCTCCTGTGTTTCTGAGAGAGCCTCGACCGCCCAGTCTGCCAGTTTCCCGGCAGACCGAGCGGTAGCCCACCGGCGCCAGAACTCGGCAAGTCCCTGCCCCGTTTGAAAGGACACGTCAAAGCCACGGGCGAGGGAGATCAGGCAGAAAAAGTCAACAGCCTTGAACCCCAGCACACTGAACAAAACATCTTTACCGAATTTATCTCTAGCCGGAACATTACACTCATTAATCCACCGAAACCGGACACAATTATGGCGCCTGCTCGCCATACCAGGGTTCTAGGAGGGGCGGAGGACAACGCTCGGGGTGGGGGGGGGGGGGGGGGGAAGGGAGGGATGGAGGGACGGGAGACGAAGGGGAGCACAAGACTCCCCCCTGTCTGGTGGGCAATGCCCCCCAAACAGGAGGAAGGATGGGGGAAAGCAGGAAGGGAAGAGACGAACGAAAATGCAGGACAAACAAGCAATAATAAGAGCAATAAATAAATAATAAGAAATAAATTCGAACACAGCAAAACACAGGAAACGAAAACACCGGCAAAGGAGAACAGAACTGGTTCAATCTAGCCGCCGCATCCAGAATCCACAGCACCAAACAAACACGGTGGAACAGTCAAACACCCACTTTTATACCCTTCACCACTCACCAACAAAACACACCAGATCATTCATACACACACATACACACCCATACACACATACACACACATACACACACACACACACACACACACACACACACAACACCAACCAACCAACCACCTACCCTTCAACATACACTACTCAACATACAAAAACACACACTCATGCAAAAATCAATTCATGCAAAAAACACACACCCTCACCCACTCACTCATATACACAAAATAAGAAATAGTAATAGTAACAAAAAAAACAAACAACAACAAAAAAAAACACACAACCAACCTACACCATTCGACGTGCCTCCATAAACTTCTCCATATCCAAAATGAGCCTTTCAAGGCAACCTGGGCCACCTTGTCACACATCCTCCTTCTTTCTGTCCCACACACTCCCAACCGAGCAAGAAATGCAGAAAAGGATTTGCCAATATACCTTCTACACCCCACCTCAAATGGCTGACACGAAACTCGCCAACCCTTCTCCCGGCACTCTGCCTCCAGCTCACTGTACTTTCCTCTCTCCCTCTCGTGCACCTCCTCCATATTCTCTTCCCAAGGTACCGACAATTCCCCTAAGATGACCTGTCTTGTTGCACCTGACCAAATGACAATGTCAGGCCGCAACCTTCTCACACAGATCTCCTCTGGGAATTCCAATTGTGGCTTTAGGTCTGCCACCACCTGCCAATCACAAGCATCTGACAGCCCTCTTGCTTTCCACCTCCTCCTCTTTCCACCTCTTACCACTTGGCCCTCTTTGACAAACCACACCTCTCCCCCATCAGTCTCCTTCTCCACTCTTCTTTCTCTCGACCTCAGCACCTCTTGTTGCACCATCTGCACCACCACCGCCAGCACCTGATCATGTCGCCACCTGTGTTGTCCTGCTGCCAATGCTACTGAACATGCACTCAGTGCATGCTGCACCGTTCCCACACCTCCACACAAATAACATCTCTCCTCCTGCAACAACCCCCACAACCTCAAGTTTACTGGTGACGGAAGTACATCATACGTTGCCCGCAACAGGAAATTCAACAATATTGGCTCCATCCTCCAAATCTCTTGCCACTTCAATATCCTCACCCGCACACCTTCCCACTTAGTCCAAGCACCTTGCTGTGCCTGACCGACTGCTTTTACATATCTCCCCTCCTCTTCCTTTCTTCTCACCTCCCTCTCAACTATCTTCCTCCTCTCTTTCACACATGCCTTTTCCCATCGCTCATGCTCCATCCACCCCAAGCCATGCTTCCCATGCTGTACCATCCCCATGACCTCCTCCTGTTGCAACCGCTCCTCCATCTCGTCCACCTCTGCTCTTGCATTCCACTTCCGACTTCCCTTCTTCTCTAGGAGAGCATTCTTTACCACTGCATCACTTGAATCCCGCAACATCATGAACTCCCGCACCCTCACCGCCTTAAACCCCTCGGTTAATGATGTCAAGGGAAACTGGAGTTTCCCACCCTGACCATAAAAAGCAATGTTCGTCAAACAGCGTGGCACTTCCAACCACCTCCTCACAAACCCGCTCACCACAACCTCCATCCTCTCTACATGCCCAATCGCAATATCATACATCATCAATGGCCACAATACTCGTGGCATCAATCCAAACTTCAAACACCATACCTTCAATTACCTGGCAAACCACATCCATCAATCCTCTTCAAACCTCTCCAAAGCTTGTTTCTGACCTCCTCCACTCTTCCCACATCATTCAACTCCACAGTATACCATCATCCCAAACTCTTCACAGGGGCCTCCCCAAATGATGGAACCACCTCCCCTCCCAGCTCAAACCTGTGCATGTTATCCACCACTCCTCGTCACACTACCACACTCCTCGACTTTCTTGCTTTAAATCCCATTCTTGCCCACCGCATCAACCTATCCAGTCGTCCCAGTACCTCTACTGCTGCATCAGCGGACTGTTGGACAACTGTCAGGTCATCCATGAAAGCAAACATTGCTGGCAACCTCTGACCAGGGGCTACCTCCACTTCTTTCCCATGTCCACTCACCGCACGTATCAACAACTCCATAACCAGCACAAACAAATCGGGGAGATGGTACATCCCATCAGGATCCCCACTTCCAACTTCTGCCATTCTGTTACATAGGACTGTGTCGCAAACCGCATCCAAAACTGATCATAATATGCCATCAAAAAATCCCTAAATCTCCGTGGCACCCAAAATAAATCCATGGCATACCTGATCAAGGCATGCGGCACTGACCCATATGCATTCTCCAAATCCAGCCATACCACCGCCACATCCTTCCTTTGCCTCTTTGCCTTCTGTAACACTTGCCAGACCATTGCCGAGTGTTCAATGCATCCTGGTGATCCTGGTATTCCTGCATTCTGCACAGAACCATCCACAAAACCATTCCCTCTGATGAAGCCTGAGAGCCGTGCTGCAAAGACACTCATCAATATCTTCCCATCTACATCGAGCAATGATATTGGTCTAAACTGCTCCAGTGTCACAGCCTCCTCCTGCTTTGTATATAATAACCGTCACCTCTAGGTGCGGTGTGTGTGTGTGTGTGTGTGTGTGTGTGTGTGTGTGTGTGTGTGTGTGTGTGTGTGTGTGTGTGTGTGTGTGTGTGTGTGGTGTCTGTGTTGAGTTGTCACTGAACTTCTCCCTTTAACTTTTGCTTCCATGGTGGTGAAGTGTATTTAATAACGTGGTGATGAGGAGTTTTAAATCTCATGGTGCTGAGGTGTTTTCAATTACATGGTGGTGAGGTGTTTTGAATTACGTGGTGGTGAGGTGTTTTGAATTACCTGGTGGTGAGGTGTTTTGAACTACATGGGGGTGAGTTGTTTTGAATTACGTGGTGGTAAGGTGTTTTGAATTACGTGGTGGTGAGGTGTTTTGAATTGCGTGGTGGTGAGGTGTTTTGAATCACGTGGTGGTGAGGTGTTTTTAATTACGTGGTGGTGAGGTGTTTTGAATCATGTGGTGGTGCGGTGTTTTGAATCACGTGGTGGTTAGGTGTTTTGAATCACGTGGTGGTTACGTGTTTGGAATTACGTGGTGGTGAGGTGTTTTGAATTACCTGGTGGTGAGGTGTTTTGAACTACATGGTGGTGAGTAGTTTTGAATTACGTGGGGGTGAGGTGTTTTGAATTGCATGGTGGTGAGGTGTTTTGAATTGCGTGGTGGTGAGGTGTTTTGAATCATGTGGTGGTGAGGTGTTTTGAATCATGTGGTGGTGAGGTGTTTTTAATTACGTGGTGGTGAGTAGTTTTGAATTATGTGGTGGTGAGGTGTTTTGAATTACGTGGTGGTGAGGTGTTTTGAATTATGTGGTGGTGAGGTGTTTTGAATTGCATGGTGGTGAGGTGTTTTGAATTGCGTGGTGGTGAGGTGTTTTGAATTGCATGGTGGTGAGGTGTTTTGAATCACGTGGTGGTGAGGTTACAAAATTATGTTTGATGACTTCCGGTTCCCCGGTTGAGGTTGTGTGTCGTCTGAGCTCGTCCACAGCGATCAAAGTTTCGTTGTGTTTTTCTCAAAGTTAAGTATTTTATTTTGCTGTGTTTGTGTCCACTGTGTTTCTGGTTCGATCATGTTTTGCATTTCGTGCACAATTGTGTATTAGTCAATGAGTTTGTTCGTACGTGTTTGGGGCCTGGTTAGCCTCGAGGCCTGCCCTGCCTCTTATGGTCTTTTGTTATTCACGTTCGATCTCTCTCTGGATTTTTTTTTCGCCTACTCCTTTCCCCCTAACCTCTTACCCTTTGTTTGATGTCTTAAATACAAAATAATAATAATATTAATTACCTTCTCTCCTCACGGTCTCCTCTCCCCCGCCTGTATCCACATGTTGAACCGATGGTTTTGCTTCAAAATGTTTAAACTCCCCCCTGCCATGTTGTATTCCTTTGTATACTACAACTCACTTTTTTCTTCCTGTTCAAAAGGCTGCAATCAATTTGCTCATTAAATCTTTCCATCACAAAAAAAAATTAAATCTTGTACAGTTCTTCCTCTATTTATTCTCGAAACTCACTTTCATTCCACCCCTCTTCAAACGTTCTCAAACGGTCTCTGATTTGAATATCTCAAGAAACCCAATCTGTAATAAATGTTCAATTTTCTTTAATCATTCAAAACTTTCAAATCTCCTCACTCACCCCTCTGCCTCAAATCTCCCCTCTCATCCCTCCCCTTCAAAACTCCTCTCCCACCCCTCCCCTTCAAAACTCCCCCCTTTCAAAACTCCCCTCTCACCCCTCCCCTTCAAAACTCCCAACCCACCCTCCCCTTCAAAACTCCAAACCCACCCCTCCCCTTCAAAACTCCCAACTCACCCATCCACTTCTAATCTCTCCCATCACCCCTCCCCCTCAAATTTCCCCCCTCAAACCTCCCCTCACCACTCCCCACTCTAATTTCCCCCCTCACCTCTCTTCCTCAAATCTCTTCCCTCACCACTCCGTCGCAAATTTCACCCCGCACCTCTCCTCCTCAAATCTCCCCCCTCACCAATTTTATTCAATTATCCCCTCTCACGCCTCCTCCTCAACATTTCCTCTTAACTCCTCCACAAAGCTGCCTCTTCCCCGCTTCCTCTCACTTCCAACTCATACCTCCACATCCTCCAACTGTCCACTTCACGCTGACACCTCTCAAACAACACCTCACAGTCCCTCATCCCATCACCATCAAAATTTTGTCCTCCTTATCCTTCCAGCCTTCTCCTAGCTCTCCTGCAATCACAGACACAGTGTCTACAGCTCTTCCTACCCCCACTCTCCTCCCTCATCTTTCCATACCCCTCCCCTCCCTTGTCCTGTATCCGATGCTCCCCCGCCCTCTTTCTTAACGGTATGGACCTCAAATATCCACGGCCTTCACTCAAAGCTGACTGTTCTCTCCACACAGGTTGTTTCTGACAAACCAGACATCATCTGTTTAACAGAAACTTTCCTTCTTCAAGATGTCTCTGATTCCTTCATATCTCTTCCTCGTTAGTCCCTCCTCCAGTATGATAGACCTGAGCCTCGTCCTGGTGGTGGGGTAGCTATCTTTTTAAAAAACTCTCTTCCTCACTCTCCTTGCACTGCCCTCTCACCACCCCACCCCCAGGAGTACCTCTGGCTACAGCTTCCCCTCCGCTCCCACCTTTTGTTCACATGTGTTATGTCCCGTCCACCAAACAGTGATGACTCCATTTACATCTCGCAGTCTGACAACATGGACCAACTTCTATCCACTCATCCCAACTTTCCCTTCCTCATATGTGGCGACTTCAACAGTCATCGTGCCAGCTGGCTGGGTGTGGGTACCTCTCTCACCAGCCATGACACCCCAGGCAAAGGACTTCTGCGACCATTGGGACTGACACAATCTCTCAATTTGTTAATCAATCACAGTCAGCGGAGCAAATTCTCTTCTAGACTTGGTTATGACAAACTTCCCTGCAAATGTATACTGTTCTTCTGCTTCAATAGGTTCATCTGATCATTTTCTTTTTAAAGTGGACATCTCTCTGGACATTCTCAGAGAGCCTCCTCAGTGTTGACGAGTCTTGCATTTCACTCAGGTCGACTGGAACGATCTTAAAGCAGGCATCTATCACCTGGACTGGTCTCCCATCTCTTCCTGGGATTTCTTCCAAAGAAAATTGTTCTCTCACATGTACAGATTTATCCCATCTCGTCTTCAGTTGTCATACCCTGCCTCCTTTCCATGGTACACTGAAACTTGTGGCAAGGCAGTTGCCCTGAAACAACTTGCCTTCGCCTCCTGGAAGGCAAATCCAATGGAAGGCAATCTCATTTCCTTTCACAAAGCCTGGAACAAGTGTGTTTCCACCCTCAGGAGAGCCAGGAAACAATATCTCTCTGCTCTCAAGACTTAACACTCAAACCTGTTTCCCTCCACCAAATCCTGGTGGCATCTGGTCAAATCTGTCTCTGCTGTTTGTTCCCATTTCATCCCCTCCCTTACCTCAAACGGCTACACAGCTGACATGGCACATGACAAAGCTGAATGCCTCAATTCTGTGTTTGCCTCAAAATCTTGTGTCCCAAACCCATCTCTCTCTACGCACCTGACCCAGTCGTACGCAGCTGCCCCTGGACTCTGTGTCCTTCTCTCCTGACAAGGTGGAGAAGTTTATATCAAACCTCGACTCTGATTCTACAACTGGACCAGACGGCATCAGCCCACAGGTCCTAAAATCCTGCTCTACTGCTCTATCTCACCCTCTCTGTTCTCTTCACCCTCATATTTGCTCAAGGTCATCTTCCATCTGCTTGGAAATCAGCCAACATTACTGCTTGACACAAGAAAGGTGCAAAAACAGATCCTTGCAACTACAGACCAATCAGCCTGCTCCAAATCATCAGCAAGATCACGGAACCCATCATCCCTGCTGATATAAAATCCTTCCTCTTCTCCAATGGCTTGATCTCTGATCATCAATTTGGATTCAGACCAGGTCATTCTACTCTGGACATGCTGCTTCTGCTGTCTCAACAATGGATGGAGGTCCTCAATGCCAAACAGGAAATCAGAGCTGCCTCCCTTGACATATCACATGCTTTCAATATGCTCACCAAACTCTCCTCCTATGGTATCCATGGAAATCTCCACACATGGCTTGCGGACCTCCTCACCAGTCGCAGTCAACGTGTGGCCCTGAATGGAATTCTCTCATCTCCCCTTCCTGTTCAGGCTGGAGTTCCTCAAGGCAGTGTTCTGGGACCTATGCTTTTTTTGGTATTCCTCAATGTTCTTTCTGACTCTCTGGAAAATCCTCTCTATCTCTTTGCTGATGACTTCACTCTCTGCCGCTCCATACCTCAACTCTCAAATCGGCAGACAGCAGCCTTTCCACTCTCTGCAGACCTGGACAAAATCACAAACTGGTCAACCTTCCTGAAATTCCTTGTAGTGTCAATTTTGTTTTATACCGTGTACCGCTTCCCCTCCCCCACCCAGCCCCCCCCCCCGCCCCAGCTCTTTCCCTTCGAACAGAGCTCCCGATGTCCCTGTTCTCTACAGTTGTGCTTGTGTGCTTCCCTCCCTCTCCCCATGTTGGCTAACCCTCCCTTTGTTGTTTTATGTGTCTGTTTATGTTTTTTGTGTTCTATGTGCTCATATGTGTTTAAAGTGCTAGCTCTTAAACGAGCCTTCGTCTTGTATCTAAAAAAAAAATTAATAATAATTGAATGATGTGGTGGTGAGGTGTTTTGAATTACGTGGCGGTGAGGTGTTTTGAATTACGTGGTGGTGAGGTTTTTTGAATTACTTGAAAACAGAAAACAGACCCCACAACACACTTGAAAACAGACGAAAGGGAAGGAGAACTGAAAATAAATGTGTGTGGTTATTTAGTGCACTTAGCTCACTCGATCATTGTGTCTTGCCAAGAATCGTCAAAAGATCGTCTGAGGCCTTCGCGTCTTTGCGTGGGAAATGCGCTCGTCGGCGCTAAGCAGGCCTCACTGTGCGTCTCCTCACACTGCGCATTGCACGCAAAATGAACAGGAGTTGTCGTGCAGCTCCTCGTTCTTGCTTGGGGAAAACTGCAGCTCTCCGTCCGCGGCCTTCCGCCTCACGACCACCAGCCCGATGCCGGAACACGGCTGCTCGCGATGAAGCCTCCCCATGCAGAGAATGCACAACCGTCCACTATCGCTTTTGGAACGAGAGGCGCAAGAGGAAATGTTCGCTCTCAATGCCCAGACGAACAGGGGAACGAGGAGAAAATGTCGGTACACAACCGTTACTGCCAGAACCAAAACCGAGAAAGGTGAGGAGAGGAGCAACCACAACCGTTTGCTATGGCATCCAGATCGAGAAGGGCCCAAAATGTCCGCCGCTCCAACTACTTTGTACACACCGCTCTGAAGTCATCTATCATGCTTTACCAATCAGCATGTGCTTCTTACCAGTCCTTCCCGTCAATGAAAACCCCGCCCAATCACTGCCCTTCTGGGCGTGGCCTCACAGATCTTTCATCCTGTGTGCTTCCAAAGTCAGGGTTATCAGTGGCAGTGCTTAATAGATGACTTTCGGTTAGCTTTTTAATTAGTGAGTTTAAATGCAGGCGATTACGTGGCTTGGCTATGTGTCTATGGTGTGGTGCCAAAAGGGACATAGGAAATCAATTACAGAGGTAACGACGTACAAGGGATAATTACCCATAATCCCTGAGCTAATTAATATACCCCACTCCTTGTAATGGGGACGAAATTCCAAATTTAACCCGACAGTCCAGTCTAATACAAAGTCCCTACTTATTACATGAGGTGGTTCTTCTTCTTCAGGACAATCGGAGCACACTAATCTATACATTGTACCTGGTTCTAAGGTAATCATTGACTATCCCCTACAAACATAACAGTATTCTTTACCCTGCTTGAGATCACGATGTGCTTTCTCCACATGTCCTGACGCACTTGCTCTGCACGGTTCTCAACACTTCTCACCTGTCTGTCCGTGCTGGGATCGCCATTACATGCTCGTGTTGGGGACTGCCATTTGCCGGCCTGGTGTTCATTGGTGAGGTCAAGACAAAGGCCATCGCGAGGAGAGGCATCTGGAACATCGTGGCCTTTGTGCTACCAGGTTTCCAACGTTCGTTTTCCCCTCCCCCTCCCCCGTGAATGTGTGCTGGGCCGATGTAGTGTTTATTTGTTGTAATCACAATAAGGCGTAGCATAAGCTAAGTTCCTGTTTCTTGTACTTTTTGCATTCCTATTGAATAATTACACTGTAAATATTTGTAAATAAATCAAATCGTTAAACGTTTCCTTTTCTCTCTGTCCGTGAATGTCTTTTCTTCCATTGGTCCCCCCATTGCTTGCACCCAGAGGAGTCATCGGCCACAACAAAATTCAAATTAGCCTGGCGGGTACCAATGGTTTTGCTCGGACGTCTAAATTTCCATCCAGGAATAAAAGAAAGTGGTACACCACCGGAGAGAAGGTACATAGGTTTGTTCCCCAATTGGGACCATCACGTGGTACAGTGGTACAGGTAAGCTATCGCGCGACGACCAATTGGCATTCATAGTTGCTGGTTCGCAACCTGCCAAAGTGTGAAGTTATTTGTGCGTGGCAGCCGCAGGTCCGGTAAGTTCAGGCGGGAACGGAGGCTAACCCTCGTAGTAGACCCGGACCCCAGGCCATAACAATATATATGTATATATGTATATATGTATATATGTATATATATATATATATTGTTGCAGTTTTGAGTCTCTAAAGTGAGCCTAATAAAGGTTAAAGCTTGCCCCCCATAGTTAGTCACACAAGCAACATGTAGCCTCACGATAGTATAGTTATGTCTTAGTATTTGTGAGTTTAGTTCCTTTCCGTTGTTAATTCTGCATTGGGTAGAGTCAGGAGAATAGGCCCTACTTCTACCGATCATCCTATGTCCGTAGCCTCAATCCCTTTTGCTAAACGTTGATTGATTATTGGGCGAGTTAACACGAGGCAGGCCTAGGAAGGTCGGGGCGGAGTCGAGGTGGAGCAGCGGAAGCGCTGACGGTAAGCAGGAGCCGCCAATCAGAGCTCGGAGGTCGTGACGGTGGCGTTGCATCACAGGGCGTGGAGAGAAGGTTCGAGTGAGTTCCAGAATGTTCGGGGGGCGTAGCTATAAAACCCACTGCACGAAAGCCCTCGACAGGACTTGCATTGGAGAGCTTGAAGGACTTGCATCGGAGGGCTTGAAGGACTTTCTGCGAGAGAGAAAGATAACGGACTAGCGTGGGAAAGCCGAGAGCAAAGGAGAACTCGCCGCAGTTGATGAACTTGATGAACTTGATGAACTTCACGCACTTGCACGAGAGTGGTACAGATACGCGGGCGCAGCCAGACGCGCTTGAACCGAATACTGCACATTTGAGACAGGCGAGTGAGAACGGCTGAATAACCACCAGCCGCACTAAAGTCCGCCCTTTGCCATCCGCCCTTTGCCGTCCGCCCCCAACATCTGCTTTGTTCGGGAGACGCGCTACGAGTCCCTGCCTTCGCCTGCCACCATCTTCGTGGGATGTGCCGGGGCCGTGGAGAGCCGGACGGTGGCCGTCTCTGTACGACCACATCGACACGTGGGCTGACCAGCTACCCATCTGCAATTCCCTGTGTGAGTGTGAGACGGGCCCGTTGTCCAAGGGATAAGTTAAGACTGTTTAAGGCTACTCTGTGTCTCTTCATCCTTGAACCTTGTATATACGTGTGGGAAATAATTAAACCCTTTGTTCTTCCTTTCTTCCTGATTCGACCGTTTATGTGGTTTCTTCGTTTGTCTAAGCGTGGTACGGGTAGAACCGCTCTAATCGGGTTCCAACATCTAAGTAACTGCGCGGCCCACGTGTACGCAATCCGCTCGGCGTACCCAAACCACACGTGGTTCATGCGAGGCTTGTTTCCTCGCTCCCAGGGCAGCGCGGGGAATTAGGTATGAGTGAGAAGTGGTCCCAAAACACTACTCCGCGCGTGTCCGAGAGGGACGTCTCAAGTCTCGGTTCTGCCAAGCCCAGAAAGACAAGGGGATTAATCCCCCCTTGATAAGGGGATTAAGGGCGATGTAGAGAACCGCAACAATTGGTAGTCAGGAGTGGGGATTTGGAACCTGGGACAAAATTTTTAGACAAAATTTTGGACACCAATTGTACATATTGGCAGCAACAATTGGTGTCAGGGAGTGGGATTGGACCCGGAGTGTGCTTCATGCACTTGAAATTGCGAGTGGACGAAATTTAGTTTTTTTAAACCAACATTTTAAAATTCGTGCCATGGCTAGCCAAAGCGGTCGAATGCCGGTGGGGTTAGAAAATGAAAAATTAATGACCCAGGACCGAGAGAGACAGTTGGTAGAAGAGGAGGAAATGGATGAGGGGCCGGCAGCAGGGGTAGAAAATGGCGGCGCCTCGCACGTGGCCGCGGCAGCCAAGCCCGCTGTGCCAGCCTTTTCTAACATTGAATTGCTCCTAATCCAACTGAATGAAAAAATAGACGAACGAGGGGAGACATTGAAAAAAATGGGGGAATGGGGGATCGATTGGCTAATCAGATGGACGCCATAGTAGAGGAATCCAGGTGCAACATGGACACTACGATAAAAAAAAATGTGGGAGGACATTGGGCGCAAGCCGAGCGAGGAGGTCGCAAATGGACGCAATGGGGTAACGCGGTGCGAGGAACGCGTGGAGAGCGAGGTAAAGCAGAGCGCAGCCAAATGGACCGAGGGAATAGAAATCGCGACTCGGGGTGTAGAAGAGCCAATGGCCGCCAAATTGGAAAAGAAAATTTTATGCGCGCCAGCGGTCGTCGAGGAAGAAATGGAAATAAAAGAAATGATTATAGTTGAAATTGGGGCCAAAGAGATGGCAGAATCAGAAATTAAATCGGAGAAAGAAATGGAATGTACTCAAAGTTTGCATTTGCACCGTGATGTCGGGCTTGCTAACCCCAGTAAAGGTTTGCAGGTGCTGGCGGAGAAGAGAATCCCCAAGGTGAGTAGGGGTGTGTATGGCGTGAAAGTGTTTGGCGGGAAAAGATTTTTGGTGCGCTTTGGGTATAGACGAAACCCAGGCGCTCGTGGAAGGTCCTTTGTGCGGTGTACGCGAGCGAATGGCGCGCGTGTGCGAGAGAAGTGTGCACCGGAGCGCGAGTGTATGTGGGAAGAGTGCGTCAAAGAAGAGTGTGTTACAGAGGGTGCAATGGCCGAGGAGAGTGAGAGAGAATGCACACCAGAGCATGTTGTAGAGAGTGTGCAGGAGTGCACACCAGAGCGTGTTATTGGGTGTGTACCAGGAGAGTGCACACCAGTGGACGTTACGGAGTACGTAACGGAGGGGTGTGCGTGAGGGTGTGCGATGGCCGATTGTGTTAGAGAGTGTGTAACGGAGTGTGTGGAAGGTGTGAGTGCGCCTGGGTGGTGTGCACCTGAGTGTGTAACAGAAGAGTGTGCACAGGAGAGTGCTGTAACAAAATGTATAGAGTGTATGGGAGGCACAGGGGCACCTTGGTGTGCGAGTGAGGAGTGGGTCGCGTGTGGTGAGAATGCGGCTCGAGCATCGACTCGGACCGGGGTAGCGTTTAGCGCGACGTATAGCTGACGTGAGCCCTCAGTGAGTGGTGTGCTTTGTGTGTGGCGGGGATCGTTGCCGCGGCGGTCTCACAAGGACCGGCATGCACGGTTCGCGCCAGGCTCCGCCCTGTATGGTCGGTGCCGTGCCTTGGCGGGAAAGGCAATCGGAATGGTTCAAGGGGAGGAAGGAGAGTTCTGGGCCATGCCCCCTGGCGGCTGCGGTGCTCCGACCATGGGCGGTTGCGGTTGGGCCATCGTGCGTGGGACCGCAAGGCCTCGCGCAGGGATGGTGCTTTGAACCTTGGCCCTTCAATGCCTCCTCCCCTGGATCGAAAATGCTGGACGGACCCAACCTACAGGAGACAAACCACCCACATGCATCACTCGGCTTTTCAAAGCCGAGCTGTGACGACGATGTATTTCCGCACGAAGAGGCTCGAGTATAGTGGACGAATAGAAGTAGTGTTGGGGAATGGTGCCCTGCGTGGAGGAATGGTAATTTCACCATTCCTCACACCTTGGGCTCATGAGCATTAGATTAGGGGGATGGCAGTGACATGCACATGGAGGTGCCTGCAATGGTTACCTCCATGGGGCACCGAAGCTAGCCGAGGGAGGGCTAGGATATTTGTTAGGGATTTAGATGATGGTAGAGGACAAGATTTAAGTAGTGACATTTGTACCATAGAGGGGACGTAGGTAGCTTAGGTGGTTGATAACGACGAGGGAGTGCATAGTCTAAAGGGAAGACAGGGAAGCACGAGTTTTAGGGGAAGTAGTCAGCTAGATGATGCTGTGTGTGTGTAGTAGTGTTTGAGGAATTGTGCATGGAGATAAATGGAATTGTGTTGTGTTTGAGGAAAAAGGTGTGAGAGCACAAAAGGTGTGCAAGATATTTGGTGTGCGAGATCAATGGTGTGCGAGATAAAGGGTGTGCGAATGAATGGTGTGGAATGCTTGGTGTGAAGTAAAAGGTGTGGAATGCATGGTGCGAAGGAGTGAATGGGGGGAGATGGACCCATTCACGAATACCCGGGGTGGGTAGTTTAAAGCCAGGTAGAGGGCTCAGGTAAATTATTTTGGATATTGACACCTGTGGTGCAGGAAGTGGCAAGTAGTGCTTTGGTTGGGTGCATGGGTCAGTGAATGGCTGGGCGTGTGGTTTAATTGGTATGTATGGTTATTGGAGCACTCCGCCACTGGTAGTTTTTCGGCCAGGTGAGGCCGCAGGTTGGCTCTGGGAGCCAGTCAGAGTAGTTGTTCAGTGGGGCCCGAGGATCCGAGGGAAGGACCCGGGTAGCCCAATGCCAAGGAGGGCATCAGGGGGTAAGAGCCAGGGAGGGCTTTCCCCAGTTAGGTAGTCGCATGAGCAGCTAAGCTCGGGTGGCGACTTCAGTGGCGGAGGTGCGCAGGTAGTTGGACCTGCTAGTGGAGCCACATGACCCAGCCCCGAAATTGTGCAATGGCATAGTGTGAAAAATTGTGGAGTGAGACCCAAATTCATAGGGCACCGCAGAGTGGTCAATGGGGAATTCGGTTTTTAGAACCACATAGTGTAAAGATGGCCGATTGGCAGGGCATGACCCCGGGTAGTGTAAGTGAGTTAATGTCATTAGAGTAGTTAGGAAGAGAATTCCCTTCACGCCATCCACATCCATTCACCGAGGATGACAAAGCTCCGCACCAGCACCAAGTGACTGATTTGAGTAAGTGAGACGCATCATGACGTGATGAGACAATGTGTTTGTTCCATTCCTTCCTTCCAGGGAGGGATTGGGAGACGAATTTGGAGTAGAGGGGGATATGGGAGACAGGACGTAGTGACGAGTTTGTAAATACAGGGAAGGGCAAGGGTAGTGTAAGCTGACGTTGGGGGGCACGGACGTTTAGGGACGAGCTTCTCTGCTCGCTCCTCCGCGCCCCTCATGCTGCATTACCTTGTATTGCTGTGTACCCCTGTGCCCTTTCCGCTTTGCCGGTTGTGCTTTGTCTCTCCCCCACCCCAGGACCATTTTGGAGGCGGAACTGTGCAGCTGCACCTTGCTACACCAATGCAGCACCCCTGCTGCACTTTGCTACACCTGTGCAGATGAACTGCGTGGCACTTTGCTTCTGTATTCCTTGCATTTGTTATAACTTTGCTGCATGTGTGCAGCACTTGCTGCCACAGACACTTTGCTGCACATTACCACATTACACATTATGGACCACAGGTTTTGTGGCCTTACTCTTTGCTGTGCAGCACTTTGCTGCAAACTCACCTTGCATCTTTGGACCACGTGTTTTGAGTGGCATCAATGTCACGCAGTTGGATCACATACGGTTGGCCCTGCTGGCAAAATAAAAACGAACACACTTTTTGTACATTTTTATAATTGGTGTGCTAGGAAAGAAGAACTGTAAGTTTTATGCACACAGAAGATGCAGGAAGCAAGAAGAAGATGCCAGACAACAGCAGAAATGTGAAATGTGATTTTTGAAATGTTTTTGTGCATTTTTTTTTTTTTTTTGGATACAAGATCGAGGCTCGTGAAAGAGCTAACATTAATCACACAAAAAGTCAAACCGACACAAAAAACACAAAAAACAAGGGGAGCAGCAGACAAGATGGGGAGAGAGGGAGAAGGACACAAACACAACATTTGAGAGCAGGGACATCGGGAGGACTTGGGGGAAGGTGGGAGAGTTAAAAAACATATGAACACTGCAAGAACTCTGGGGTGAATTACCAGGGGTAGAAAAGATCAAGGTTTTGGATGGGGGAAGATAAGAGATGGTGGTGAACAGCTGTTTTAACTGGAGGGAGGAGTGGGATTGAAGGGAGTGGGGGAGTTTGTTCCAGAGGAGGGAGAAAAGGGGAATGAAAGAGTGAAGGTGAGCAGAGAGCCGAGATTTTGGCAGTTTAACCATAAGAGGGTTGCAGGCAGATGTTGTGCGACCTGAAGGAATATTGGGGGGGACAGAGCACAGAGAGAGCTGGGGGAGCAAGGCCGGAGAGGAGTCGGTAGAAGACAGAAAGACCACCAACCTGCCTGCGGTGAGTGAGTGAAAGGCCCTCGGAGTTGACTTCATCGCAGGAGATTCCAATGATTCTGAAAGCTTTGGCCTCAATAGCGTGAAGCCGAGCTAGGTGTGAAGCAGGAGCACCAGCCCAGAGGGGGGAATTTTTTTCTTCATTGAGCTGCGGATGAAAGCCTTGTATGTGGTGAGGAGCTCAGGTGTGCCAAGGAAGGACTTCGCACGACGGAGGATGCCCAGTCGGCGACTGGCTTTGGGGGCAAGCTTGGAAATGTGGTTTTCCCAAGAAAGATCATGGCAGATAGTGAGACCCAAAAGCTTGAGCGACATAACTTCTTGGAGAGGATTGTTGAGAAAGTAGATGGGATGGTTTTCCAGTCGGTCCTTTCGCAGAGACATTGTAAGAGTGTGAGATTTGTCAGGATTGAAAGACATGTTCCACTTGTTTGACTAGTCTGTGATTTTGTCCAGGTCTGCAGAGAGTGAGAAGGCTGCAGACTGTCGATCTGAGGGATGAGGAATGGAGCGGCAGATAGTGGAGTCATCAGCAAAGAGATAGAGAGGATTTTCCAGAGAGTCGGAGAGATCATTGATGAAGACCAGAAATAGCACAGGGCCCAGAACACTACCTTGGGGAATTCCAGCCAGAACAGAAAGGGGAGATGAGAAAAATCCATTCAGGGCCACACGTTGCCTACGACCAGAGAGGAAGTCCGCAAGCCATGAGTGGAGATTTCCATGAATACCATAGGAGGAGAGTTTGGTGAGCAGAGCTGGGTGCCAGACCGTATCGAAGGCACGTGATATGTCAAGTGAGACAGCTCTGATTTCCTGTTTGGCATTGAGGACCTCCATCCATTGTTGAGACAGCAGAAGCAACATGTCCAGAGTAGAATGACCTGGTCTGAATCCAAATTGATGATCAGAGATCAAGCCATTGGAAAAGAGAAAGGATTTGATATCCGAAGCAATGATGGATTCCATGACTTTGTTGATAATTGGAAGCAGGCTGATTAGTCTGTAGTTACAAGAATCTGTTTTTGCACATTTTTTGTGTAAAGCGGTAATGTTTGCTGATTTCCAAGATGCTCGCAGATGGCCTTGAGCAAAAGAGAGGGTGAAAAGAACAGAGAGAGGGTGAGATAGAGCGGGAGAGCAGGATTTTAGGACCCGTGGGCTGATGCCATCTGGTCCAGTTGCAGAATCAGAGTCGAGGTTTGATTAAAAAAAACTTCTCCACCTTGTCAGGAGAGAAGGACACAGAGTCCAGGAGCAGTTGAGTTCGACTGGGAAAGGTGGGAACAGAGAGAGATGGGTTTGGGACACAAGATTTTGAGGCAAACACAGAGTTGAGGCATTCGGCTTTTTCACCTGCGGTGTCAACTGTGTAGCCATTTGAGGTAAGGGGGGGGGAGGGGTTGGAGGGGGAACAAACACCAGAAACGGATTTGACCAGACGGCACCAGGATTTGGAGGAAGGAGACAGGTTTGAGAGTTCAATCTTGAGTGTGGAGAGATAGTGCTTCCTGGCACTCCTGAGGGTAGACACACATTTGTTTCGAGCTTGGTGGAAGGAACTGAGATTGCCTTCAGTTGGATTTGCCTTCCAAAACGCAAAGGCACGTTGTTTCAGGGCAACTGCCTCACCACAGGATTCACAGTGTACCATGGACGGGAGGAAGGGTAAGACAACTGAAGACGAGATGGGATCAATCTGTGCATGAGAGAGAGCAGTTTGCTTTGGAAGAATTCCTCGGAAGAATTGATGTCAGAGGCATTCGTGATGGGAGACCAGTCCAGATGATTAATGGCTGCTTGCAGACCGTGCCAGTCGGCCTGAGTGAAATGCCAGACTCGTCGGCCCTGAGGACGCTCTCTGAGAATGGCCAGAGAGATGTCCACTTTAACAAGCACATGATTAGAAGAACCGATTGGAGCAGAAGAAGAGCAGCAGACATTTGCAGGGAAGTTAGTCATAACCAAGTCCAGAAGAGAAGATACTCCATTGACTGAGATCCGGGTCGGGAAATTGACAGATTGTGTCAGTCCCAATGAGTCGCAGAAGTCCTTTGCTGAGGTGCCATGGCTGGTGAGAGATGAACCCACACTCAGCCAGCTGGCATGATGACAGTTGAAGTCGCCACATATAAGGAAGAGAGAGTTTGGATGAGTTGATAGAAGCTGGTCCATGTTGTCCGACAGCGAAATGTAAATGGAGTCATCACTGTTTGGAGGACGGTACAGAACACATATGAACAAAAGGTGGGAGCAGAGAGGAAGCCGTAGCCAGAGGTACTCCTGGGGGTGGGGTGGAGAGAGGGCAGTGCAGGGAGAGTGAGGAAGAGAGTTTTTGATAAAGATAGTCACCCCACCACCAGGACGAGGATCAGGTCTATCGTACCGGAGGAGGGAGTAACCAGGAAGAGATATTAAGGAATCAGAGACATCTTGAAGGAGGAAAGTTTCTGTTAAGGAGATCAAGTCTGGATTGTCAGAAGCAACCTGAATGGAGAGATCAATCAGGTTTGAGCGAAGGCCCCGGATGTTTGAGGTCCATACCGTTAATGAGGTGAGAGGGGGAGCATCGGGTGCAGGACAGGGGAGGGAGGGGTAGTGTCAGATGAAGGGTGGGAGGGGGATGTAGGAAGAGCAGTTGATAGTGTGTCAGAGATTACAGAAGAGTTACAAGAAAGGGAAGGATGAGGAGGACGAAAGGTTTGATGGTGATGGGATGAGGTACAGTGAGGAGTTGTTTGAGGGGGGGCAGAGGAAAGTAGAAGGTTGGGGGAGGTGGAGGTATGACATAGAAGGGAGACGAAGTGGGGAGGAGGCAGCTTTGAGAAGGAGGTGGGAGGAGGGAGAATTTGGGAGGGATGGTTGGGGAGGAGATTTGAAGGGGAGGGGTTGGGGGAGAGTTTTGAATGGGAGGGGCAAGGGGGGAGTTTAGGAGGGGAAGGGCAAGGGGGGCGTTTATGAGGGGAGGGGCAAGGGGGGAGTTTAGGAGGGGAGGGGCAAGGGGGGAGTTTAGGAGGGGACGGGCAAGGGGGGAGATTTGGAGGGAAGGGGAAAGGGGGGACATTTGGAGGGGAGGGGCAAAGGGGGAGTTTAGGATGAGAGGGGCAAGGTGGGAGATTCGGAGGGGAGGGGCAAGGGGGAGTTTAGGAGGGGAGGGGCAAGTGGGGAGATTCGGAGGGGAGGGGCAAGGGGGGAGTTTAGAAAGTGGTTGATTAATGAAAGATGAACATGTGTAACAAATTGGGTTTGTTGTGATTTTCAAGTTAGCGATTCGTTTAAGAACGGTGGAGGAGGGGTGGAATGAATGAGAATTTAGAGCATGGAGTGATTTGGAATCATTAGAGATTGAATATTTTTTGGAAATGGAATAAGTTGAAGAGGAAATTGAAAGGAGCCTTTTAAATAAGAGGAAAAAGAGCATGTTGTAATAAACCACTGAATAAAACACTGAAGGGGAAAGTTTAAACATATTTAAACAGAACTGTGAAGAACAATCTTATATTCACAAAAATACCAATGGGGAGAGGAAGCCTAGAGCGACGACCACGAGTCACTTGAACAGGGCAAAACATGGAAGGCAAGGGGAAAATGTGGACGGGGCGAGACAGCGCACGTGGGCAGAGGCAAAAGCACACGAGGAGAAAGGGAAATAAAAGGTTTTTTTTGTTTGTTTTTTTGTTTATTTTTTTGGGTGGGGGGGGGGGGGGGTGTGGGGGTTAAAATGTTAGACAAATTGTAGATGTTCGGTGAAAGTTTGGGGGAGAAGGGAAAATCAAAAAACCTAGCAAAACCAGCGAGGGAAGAAACAAACTTCGACGGGGGAAGCCTGAGGCTGCAAGGCCTCACACCCCGCACAGCAAACAAACGATTAATTTATTGAAGATAAACACCGAGAAACATCCAAGGGACTCACTATAAGTACACACGCCGAAAGATAAAATACTGTTACGACAAAATACAATTGTGAACAGACAACTTTGAAAACGTGGAGACCGTGTGGAGTTTCGAAAAATTCGTCGCATTGCTGTGCTTTCTCCCCCCTCCAACCTTCTTTTCAAAAAGGACATGTCCTGGGTCATAGAAATGTAAATAAGGTTAGGTTTTGTGCTTGTATATAAAATGCTGCCAACCGGCTTTATGTTTAGTTTGAAAATAATTCTGCAATTTGGTTAATTGTGGGCGTGAGTCTGTTAGTTAGCTACTCAACGCAGTAGGTGGGACATATTTAGTGTTTTAAAACTGTCACATACATGGGTTAGAGTAAATGTTAGGGGGAACCACATCTAAGTGTCACACGTAATTAAAAGTTAGTCCCAACTCTTTCTCAAAAGCAGTCGTTCCAGTTATTGTAGGTTCGACTCGGGGACGAGTCTGACGAGGGAGGAGGGCAATCTTGCGGTTTTGAGTCTGTAAAGTCAGCCTAATAAAGGTTAAAGCTTGCCCCCCATTGTTAGTCACACAAGCAACATGTAGCCTCATGATAGTATAGTTATGTGTTAGTATTTGTGAGTTTAGTTCCTTTCCGTTGTTAATTCTGTGTTGAGTAGAGTCAGGAGAATAGGCCCTACTTCTACCGATCATCCTACGTCCGTAGCCTCAATCCCTTTTGCTAAACGTTGGTTGATTTATTGGGCGAGTTAACACGAGGCAGGCCTAGGAAGGTCGGGGCGGAGTCGAGGTGGAGCAGTCAAGCGCTAATGGTAAGCACGAGCCGCCAATCAGAGCTCCGAGGTGGTGACGGCGGCGTTGCGTCACAGGGCATGGTGAGAAGGTTCGAGTGAGTTCCAGACGGTTCGGGGGGCGTAGCTATAAAACCCGCTGCACGAAAGCCCTCGACAGGACTTGCATCGGAGGGCTTGAAGGACTTGCATCGGAGGGCTTGAAGGACTTGCTGCGAGAGAGAAAGATAACGGACTAGCGCGGGAAAGCCGAGAGCAAAGGAGAACTCGCCGCAGTTGATGAACTTGATGAACTTCACGCACTTGCACGAGAGCGGTACAGTGGGCGCAGCCAGATGCACTTGAACCGAATACCGCACATTTGAGACGCGCGAGTGACAACGGCTGAGTAACCGCCAGCCGCGCTAAAGTCTGCCCTTTGCCGTCCGCCCCCAACAGCTGCTTTGTTCGGGAGACGTGCTACGAGTCCTTGCCTTCACCTGCCACCATCTTCGCGGGACGTGCCGGGCCGTGGAGAGCCGGACGGAGTGAGTCTCTGGACGACCACATCGACGCGTGGGCTGACCTGTTACGGATTCGTCACTTCCGTTGTTGTGGTTTTCATACACTGTAAACATTTTTGATTCCATGTGCTATTATTGTTGCCGTTTAAGGGAAATAGCGATTACTATTTTCAAAAGGTAAAAAAGTTAATGTTTTAAAATGAAACCAGAACCGGACGACGACGAAGAGGAAGAGGAGGAAGAGAATGCAGAGCGAGTGAGTCGGAGAAGAAGCCGAGCTGCTTCAAGGGAGCTGAGCGAACGTTGGCGAATGAGGGTCACGTGTGAACTTTGGGTTTCCTGGGAAAGGGATTCCTGCGACAGAGTTGTTATCGCTGTGACAGATAAACCTGCGTGACAGGTTTTGCGGTTGATTCCGAAGAGAATCATCAGAGTGCCGTTATGCCACAAGAACGGGCCGTCGGCCATTTTGACCTCGCGGAGGATTTGCGCTTCGCTCAAGGTTTTTCACCTCACTTCACCCATTTTCACCGCATTCAGACGTTAATCTAGTGTGTGTGTGTAACGTGGCGTTTGAGTGGGAAATCTGCGGTTCGCCGATTGGGAGCCGTGGAACGTCCATACCCGAGGGTGTGATTTCCCAGTCGCCTTGAGGGCACCTTTGCGCAGCTTTGGCAGCGTGACTGTGACTGTCATCCAAACGGGATTCTGATCTCGATTAGACATCGTTCTGACGAACACTGGAGCGGATCGACTTTGGCTTGATGCCGGAATAGAGACATTGGGAATGTTCCTATTTTCGCTCACTTGGAGCACAGTGAGTTATATTGTACGAACCTGATGGTACAATCATAGGAAATATATATTGGCTGTACAATTGATTACTATTGTTGTTGTACTGTTATTCTTGTGTGATCTTAATACAATACTTGTTTGTTTGTAACAATTGGTGTTGTTTCACCATTGATCTTTGATATATAGAATAACACATTTTTCTGCTGTGGGCCTGTGACTCCTCTCGGGGCTCGGAGGTACACCGTGACCGGGGTTTGGGGAGGAGCACGTAACAGAAATTGGGGGCTCGTCTTTGCTGATAGAATTCCATAACATCCTCGTCCGGGATTAAATTCCCTAACATTCGTCCGGGATAGAATTCCCCAGCATTCCCAAAATTCCCAAATTTCCAACCTCGTTCGCCAAATTTGGACGTCAAAATCCAAGATGGCCGCCTTGCGTCTTCCACTTTGTCGACTCATCACTTCACCGACGGGGGACCGAGGCGTAACGCTTGTTTAAACAGTTTACAGCTTGTTTATGTTCCTCTTTTTCATTGGCAAAGGTGCAAGCGTTCTTCATTTTGTCACATATATTAACTGCTCAGTGTGGCCGCAGAGACTTTGGTCTCAACCTTTGAGGGGTCAATGTCCGTGTACTTCATTTTATGAGTTTTGGTTGCAATAAAAACTTCAATAATCTACGAAACATTCCTTAATGGAGTATATGCCTCTGAGCGCAGTCAGATGGCTTTCCTCCTCGGGGTCCTGGAAACCTGATGGTGTCATCGATGGCATTTTGGGATGTCATGCCCAGAAGGTAAATTCCCACAGGGCTGTGCGATTGTTTACTGGCTTTCTTCCCGCTAGCTCCTGTACCAGATCACAATATTGGGTAGATCACATGCTGAGGAGACACACAGCCGAAAGCTCCAAACGCAATGGCATTGCTTGACTACGTGTGACCTGCCTTTCAAACGGAGCAACTCGGTCATCTTGATGATGCCTCCCCCCTTCACAACAATGGTGACCTGTGAAAAACAATAGTGACATTTTCGAATTGTATGAGTGAGAATGTTTTGTGTCCATCATCCCTTTTTTTCCTGGATGTAAGAATATGTGACTTACACTTGTTTCCCATCATAGAACATTCTTTGAAAAAGGCGTTTTGTACAACTTACAAGTTGAACATATTGAGGTGCCCTTTGCTGAGAGGAGTGAAATGAGGGGAGGTGTGACATTACGTATGCCTCATACTTATGCTTTTGAACATAACTATATTCAAAATTCCCTGGCTCTCATCTTCCACATGGGCAAGTTTTAAATAAGGATCAACCCGAGCCCATTAAGGACTTCATGACCTTACAACCTGGTTTTTGGCCTATTTGGGAGTGCAAAGGACCAAAGTAGAAGTGCAAGATATTTCCACTAATCAAGAGGAATCTTTGAGATAGTTTTGTGCCATTAACAAGGGCGTGTGAAAAAGAAATCTCAGAGGTATTGAAATGCCTTTAATCGAAATAAACTTTTCACAATCCTGTAAGTAATGCATTTGTGCCTAGCTCACGACTCCGCTGCTATGGGCTGAGCCGTGGTTGGTGCGAAGCCAGGAACGTGCTGGAGTTGCAGATCCAGAGGGACCATTGTGTTCCAAGGTGCCAGATCACCAAGGACCAATTGGCATTCAGTAATGTGAGTGTCGATAATTATTGAGGTGCGAATAACAAGTGATGGATAACGTGTTAACTTTGTTATTTGGAGAAATGAAATTTCATGTCAAGCCTACATCATACATGCATTTCCTTTATGGGATGGAATATTGATAATGAACGTTCTGGAAACAAAGTACTACCTACATCACTTAAATTGAAGATTGCTCCAGGTGAATTCATTCAACGCCTGGAAACAAACCCGTCAGGTAAATTCATCAAAGTATGAAATCCAATGAAACTGCTTGTAAAGATAACACTATTTGCTATTAGGAGATACAATACGTCGCTTTTCAAGATCCCAGAGGGCAGTCTGATAAATCTACCATATAAAATACAATGTCAGTTTGTGTGTTTGTACAGATGTATGTACCCCTTCATGAGAGTAGGTTTTAAAGGCCAATCTTTTTAACACTAATGTTCACTATGGTCTTTTTTTGAGGATAAAACAAACTCGAAAAATATTTTCCATAAAAAAGTAATTATGTCTCCTCTATTGGAATTGTAGACGGTGGCTTGTAAACTGAGCCTCAAGGGCGGTGTATAGAAGTATTTTATTTTAACAGCAACTACAACGCACAGCGAGGGGAAATTCGCTGCACATGATGTGCAACATGCGCAGAGTAAAACGAGTGTTCATTGACATCTGTAGGATGTCGAATAAACAAAGATATAATCACATCTGACACAAGGCCGAGGCTTCAGACTTTGGCACGTTCATGAGGCTGCACCGTCGAATAAACTGTTCCAAGCCGTCATTGGACGGGATTTTCACTATTATTTATATAAACGACATTGTGTCCATATCTGAGGTCGAGATCAGACCCCTTTACTGATCATATCACAACTGTTTAGCCAGAAGGGCTTTGTTAATATAAATTACACCTGGCTGCTCCCAGAACAGTTTTGTGTACCATGACAGACAGGTTCATGTGTGACAAACATTTTGTGTTGGTCAGGATGCCTGCAGCAATAGCCTGGCGTGCTTCCTGGTACACACTTCAGTAATGAGGTCTGATCTCGACAATGTCTTGTAGGTTTTGACAAGTTCACTCAGCGAGGAGCAGACGCTTCACCTGGGTCAATGGGGTCGACTCCTATTGAGGACGGGATCCAATGATATGAGCATGTATTCCGACCCTTTAGTGTTAGGATGTGTGTTTTGAATGACCATGTACTTCAGCCCTCGGGTTGAGTGGCATGTGTATGCTCATGGGACAGTTTTGTTGGACTGCGTACTTTGGTCAAGGTGCGTGTCCCAAGCTGTTTAAATGTTTCGGTTTTTGTTTCAGTTTCGTACAACAACCCTGTAACATGTGTCCATGGATGTCCCCCCCCCCCCCTCCGGGAAGGACTTGTCTATAAAATTGAGAATTAAATAATCTTCCTGGTATTGGCTGCCATACATTACCATGGAGATGTCGGGGATGTAGCTCTGTGAAGGGCCTTGCCTAATAGTCTGAGCCCATGCAACTGTTTTTTTGTTTGTTTGTTTTTGTATACAGGATCTAGCGGCTAGGGTGCCAGCTTAGGATCCTAGGATCCTGGGTTCGAATCCCGGTCGATCGCTGAATTAACGCCAGGGGGGTTGACTCAGCCTGTCATCCTTCCGAGGTCGGCAAATTGAGTACCAGTTCACTGGTAATTCCCTGTTTGTCGTAAAAAGGCGACAAAAAGGGTTCGCAGCAGGAAGGGCATCCGGCCATAAAACATTGCTTCAAAAAGGGGACAAAAAACAACAACAACCACGGTCCCCGAAAAAGGCCAACCCCCGCTTGCGGGGAAAAATGGCCTCTAAAGGTGGTTTTTATACAGGATCGCGGCTCGTGAAAGAGCTAACATTTATCACACATAAAAAAATCAAACAGACACACAAAACATATAATAAGGGCAGAGGTAGACAAGATGGGGAGAGAAGGGGAAGCACACAAACACAACATTTGAGAGCAGGGACATCGGGAGATCTGTGGGAGGGCTTGGGGGAGGAGGCGTGGGAATGGGGGGGAGGGGTGAGAGAAGTATAAAACACAAGGACACTGCAAGGACTTCCAGGAAGGAAGTTGAAATTTAAAAAAAAGTGAATAAATAAATATATATATATATAAATATGAAATTTATAATATATATATATATGAAATTTCAAAAAAGTGAATCTGGGGTGAAATTAGCGGGGGTGGAAAAGATCAACGTTTTGGATGGGGGAAGATAAGAGATGGTGGTGAACAGCTGTTTCAAAGACCTGGAGGGAGGAGTGGGATTGAGGAGAGTGAGAGAATTTGTTCCAGAGGCGGCAGAAAAGAGGAATGAAAGAGTGAAGGTGAGCAAAGAGTCTTGATTTTGGCAGTTTAACCATAAGAGCATTGCAGGCAGATCTTGTGCGACCTGCAGGAATATTAGGGGGACAGATCCCAGAGAGAGCTGGGGGAGCAAGGCCGGAGAGGAGTCGGTAGAAGACAGAAAGCCCACCAACCTGCCTGCGGTGAGTCAGTGAAAGGCCCACGGAGTTAGCTTCATCGCGGGAGATTCCAATGATTCTGAAAGCTTTGGTTTCAACAGCGTGAAGCCGAGCTCGGTGTGAGGCAGGAGCACCGGCCCAGAGGGGAGACAGTTTTCTATTGAGCTGCGGATGAAAGCCTTGCATGTGGTGACGAGCTCAGGTGTGCCAAGGAAGGACTTCGCACGACTGAGGATGCCCGGTCGGCGACTGGCTTTGGAGAACAGATTTGAAATGTGGTTTTCCAGGAAAGATCATGGCAGATAGTGACACCCTAAAGCTTGAGTGACAGAACTTCTTGGAGAGGATTATTCAGAAAGTGGCTGGGAGGGTTGTCCAGTCGGTCTTTTCGGAGAGACATCGTAAGAGTGTGAGATTTGTCAGGATTGAAAGACATGTTCCCCTTGTTTGACCAGTCTGTGGTTTCGTCCAGGTCTACAGAGAGTGAGGAGGCTGCAGACTGCCGACCTGAGGGATGAGGAATGGAGCGGCAGAGAGTGGAGTCATCAGCAAAGAGATAGAGAGGATTTTCAAGAGAATCAGAGAGATCATTGATGAAGACCAGAAAAGGCACAGGGCCCAGAACACTGCCTTGGGGAACTCCAGCCTGAACAGGAAGGGGAGATGAGAGAAACCCATTCAGGGCCACACGTTGACTACGACTAGAGAGGAAGTCCGCAAGCCAAACGTGGAGATTTCCATGGATACCATAGGAGGAGAGTTTGGTGAGCAGAGCGGCGTGCCAGACCGTATCGAAGGCACATGATATGTCAAGGGAGACAGCTCTAATTCCCTGTTTGGCATTGAGGACCTCCATCCATTGTTGAGACAGCAGAAGCAGCATGTCCAGAGTAGAGTGACCTGGTCTGAAGCCAAATTGATGATCAGAGATCAAGCGATTGGAGAAGAGGGAATATTTCATATCAGAAGCAATGATGGATTCCATGACTTTGCTGATAATTGGGAGAAGGATGATTGGTCTGTAGTTGCAAGGATCTGTTTTTGCACCTTTTTGTGCAAAGCGGTGATGTTGGCTTATTTCCAAGGTGATGGCAAATGACCTTGAGCAAAAGAGAGGGTGAAGAGAACAGAGAGAGGGAGTGAAAGAAGGGTGGAGCAGGATTTTAGGACCCATGGGCTGATGCTGTCAGGTCCAGTTGCAGAATCAGAGTCGAGGGTTGACAGAAACATTTCCACCTTGTCAGGAGGAAAGGACACAGAGTCCAGGAACAGCTGGGTACGACTGTGTACGGTGGGTACAGAGAGGGATGGGTTTGGCACACAAGATTTAGAGGCAAACACAGAGATTTTGGCATTCAACTTTGTCATGTGTGGTGTCAGCTGTGTCGCCGTTTGAGGTAAGCGAGGGGATGGAGGGGGAACAAACACCAGAAACGGATTTGACCAGATGTCACCAGGATTTGGAAAAGGGAAACAGGTTTGAGAGTTCGGTCTTGAGAATGGAGAGATATTGTTTCCTGGCTCTCCTGAGGGTGGACACACACTTGTTTCGGGCTTTGTGAAAGGAAATTAGATTTCCTTCCATTGGATTTGCTTTCCAGGAGGCGAAGGCAAGTTGTATTCTAGGCACATTCCTCTCCACAAGATTCCGTGCACCATGGACGGGAGGAATGGTATGACAACTGAAGGCGAGATGGGATAAATCTGTGATTGAGAGACAGCAATTTACTTTGGAAGAATTCCCAGGATGGTTGATGTCAGACAGTAGAGATGGGAGAACAGTCCAGATGATTGATGGCTGCTTGAAGACAGTTCCAGTTGGCCTGAGTGAAATGCCAGACTCGTCGATGCTGAGAAGGCTCTCTGAGAATGGTCAAAGTGATGTCCACTTTAACAAGCACATGATCAGATGAGCCGATTGACGCAGAAGAAGAGCAGCAGACTTTGCAGGGAAGTTAGTCATAACCGATTCCAGAAGAGAAGATGCTCCGTTGCCTGAGATCCGGGTCGGGAAATTGAAAGATTGTGTCAGTCCCAGTGAGTCACAGAAGTCCTTTGCTGAGGAGCCATGGCTGGTGAGAGGGGTACCCACACCCAGCCAACTGGCATGATGACAATTGAAATCACCACATATGAGGAAGAGAGAGTTTTTGTTTTTTTTGTATACTGAATCGAGGCTCGTGAAAGAGCTAACATTTATTTCACAAACAAATCAACCAGACAAACAAAATATATAAAAAGAGGGAGCGGAAGACAAGATGGGGAGAGAAGGGGAGCACACAAACACAACATTTGAGAGCAGGGAGATGTGTGGGAGGGAGAGGGCTTGGGGGGAGGAGGCGTGGGAAGGGGGGGGGGGTGGGTGGGAGAAGTATAAAACACAGGTACACCAAGGACTTCCAGGACAGAAGTTGGTATTTCAAAAAAGTGGATTTGGGGTGAAATTAGCAGGGGTAGAAAAGATCAAGGTTTTGGATGGGGGAAGATCAGAGATGGTGGTGAACAGCTGTTTTAAGGACCTGGAGGGTGGAGGGGGATTGAAGAGAGTGAGGGAGTTTGTTCCAGAGACGGGAGAAAAGAGGAATGAAGGAGTGAAGGTGAGCAGAGAGTCTTGATTTTGGCAGTTTAACCATAAGAGGGTTGCAGGCAGATCTTGTGCGACCTGTAGGAATATTTGGGGGACAGAGCCCAGAGAGAGCTGGGGGGGCAAGGCCAGAGAGGAGTCGGTAGAAGACGGAAAGGCCACCAACCTGCCTGTGGTGATTGAGTGAAAGGCCCTTGGAGTTAGCTTCATCGCGGGAGATTCCAATGATTCTGAACGCTTTGGTTTCAACAGCGTGAAGACAAGCTAGGTGTGAGGCAGGAGCACCAGCCCAGAGGGGAGTGCAGTATTCCATTGAGCTGCGGATGAAAGCCTTGTATGTGGTGAGGAGCTCAGGTGTGCCAAGGAAGGACTTCGCACGACGGAGGATGCCCAGTCGGCGACTGGCTTTGGAGGCCAGATTTGAAATGTGGTTTTCCCAGGAAAGATCATGGCAGATAGTGAGACCCAAAAGCTTGAGTGACAGAACTTCTTGGAGAGGATTATTCAGAAAGTGGATGGGAGGGTTGTCCAGTCAGTCTTTTCGGAGAGACATCGTAAGAGTGTGAGATTTGTCAGGATGACTGTCAGGATTTGTCACACGTAAGAGTGTGAGATTTGTCAGGAGTTCGGATGAGTAGATAGAAGTTGGTCCATATTATCAGACAGCGAGATGTAGATGGAGTCATCACTGTTTGGTGGATGGTACAACACCCATATGAACAAAAGATGGGAGCGAAGGGGAAGCCGTAGCCAGAGGTACTCCTGGGGGTGAGGTGGAGAGAGGGCAGTGCAGGGAGAGTGAGGAAGAGAGTTTGTGATAAAGATAGCAACCCCACCTCCAGGACGAGGCTCAGGTCTATCATACCGGAGGAGGGAGTAACCCAGAAGAGATATTAAGGAATCAGAGACATCATGAAAGAGGAAAGTTTCTGTTAAGCAGATCAAGTCTGGTTTGTCAGAAGCAACCTGTGTGGAAAGATCAGTCAAATTTGGGCGAAGGCCCTGGATGTTTGAGGTCCATAACGTTAATGAAGAGGAAGGGGGAGCATCGGATACAGAACAGGGGGGGAGGGGTCGGGTAAGATGTGGAAGAGGAAGAAGAGGTAGGGAGAGCTGTTGAAAGTGTGTCAGAGATTTCAGAATAGCTAGAAGAAAGGGAAGGATGGGGCAGACAAAAGGTTTGATGGTGATTGGGTGAGGCACAGTGAGGTGTTATTTGAGGAGGGGGGCAGAGCGAGGCAGAAGGTTGGGGGAGATGGAGGTGAGAGTTTGAAGGGGGAAGAAGCATGGAGGACGCTTTGAGGAGGAGGGTTGAGAGGGGGGAAATGGAGAAAAAATGAGGGTGGGGAGATTTGAAGGGGGGGGGCGAGGGGGAGTTTATGAGGGTAGGGGTTCGGGGGGAGTTTTGGAGGGAAAGGGAAAGGGGGGGAGGGATTTGAAAGGGATGGGAGCTGGGGGAGATTTGGAGGGGAAAAGTGAGGGGGGACGTTAGGAGGGGAGGGGCGAAGGGGAAGATTTGGAGGGGAGGGGCAAGGTGGGAGATTTGAAAGGGATGGGTGATGGGGAAGATTTGGAGGGGAGGGGTGAGATTGGAATTTAGAAAGTGTACGATTAATGGGAAACAAACATTTATTGCAAAATGAGTTTCTTGTGACCTTCGAGTCAAAGATACGTTTAAGGATGCTGGAGGGGGGGGCGAGGGGGGGTTGGAGTGCAGGGAGGTTTAGGGAATGTAGAATAGAGGAACTGTAAGAGAAGGATTTTTTTTTTTGAAGTGAATAGATTTGGTGAGCAGGTCGAAAGCACCCTTTTAAAGAAGCAGAAGAAAAAGGTGTTATGATGTACGACAGAATACAGTACTTCAGGTGAAAGTTTAAATATTTTAAAATTGAACAGTGAAAACTATTTGGGGAAATGGGGGTGAAACACGTTTTCGAAGAACGAACAAACGAATAAGAACAACGAATCAACGAATAAGAACAACGAATAAGAACAAAGAAGGAAATGTTTTTTTTTGTTGTTGTTAAGATTTTAAACAAGGAAGTATGGGGTGAAAAGACTGGGAAAAACTGAGAACGAAAGTAAATGGACCACAATCGACAACTGTTTTGCTGTTTTGCCAGAAAACTGTTTTGCCAGACTGTTTTCCAAGGAGAGCCTTTAAAAAAAAAAGAAATATTGACGTGTCCCATCCTTGCATCCAAATCGAGCGTTACCTTCCCAGTGAGTTAGTTATCCCAGATGGGGAACCGTGGTCTCGAAGTCCCGCCTTTATCTATATCTCAGATGGGGAACCATGGCCTCAAAGCCCCGCCTGTAAGTAGATCATTGTATTTTGCCGCTGCCCATCCAGGGAAACTGCACTGCCCGTCCACTCTCTGCCTGCTTGTCTCCACAGATTCTTCAGCTTGATGGAGTACTGCTCTCCCCTCCCGGCTGGTGCTCCTGCCTCACGCCTTGATCGGCTTCACACTGTAGAAACCAAGGCTTTCAGAATCATTGGAATCTCCCGCGATGAAGCTGAATCTGAGGGCCTTTCTCTCACTCACCACAGGCAGGTACAGTCACGTGAAAAAGTAAAATTTTGACTTTTTCAACATATTTCAACATACAGCTATTTGATCTTCATTTCAACAATATTGATAGATAAAGGTGATATAATAAAACAAATATCATGAAACATTTACATTTTGTAGTACATTATATAATTTAAATAAACATAAATGCAAATTTTGCATGTGGAAAAAGTAAGTACACCCCTACATTTATCACTACTTCAAATACCTAAAATTAGAATCAGGTGCACCAGCTCAGGTGCAAATGATTAGAACATCGTTAGAGAGGATCTTGGAGGAACCTATCTTATTTAAACCTCAGACATTTAGTTTGGTTTGCTCTTTGTTGTTGAAGTGTGCGGCGTCACCATGCCTAGATCAAAATAGCTCTCTAAGGCATTCAGAAAGAAGGTTATAGATACCTACGAGTGTGGGAAGGGATTAAAAAAGATCCCCAAACAATTTGAAATCAATCATTCGACTGTCCGGAAGATCATCTACAAGTGGAGAAGATTCCAAACAACTGCCAACTTGTTCAGGCCAAGCCGCCCCAGTAAGTTCAGCCTGAGAGCAGACCACAAGATGCTGAAAGAAGTCTTTAAGGACCCCCAGAATGTCATCACGGGACCGACAGGTAGCTCTTGCCACTGTTGATGTCAAAGTGCACGAGTCTACCATTAGAAAGAGGCTGCACAAATTTGATCTACATGGGAGGTGTGCCAGGAGGAAACCTTTGCTGTCCAGAAAGAACATCAGGGCAAGACGAAAGTTTGCCAATGAACACCTAGGCAAAGACCAGCACTTCTGGAACAACGTGCTCTGGACAGATGAGTCAAAGGTGGAGCTATTTGGCCACAGTACCAGAAGACATGTTTGGTGAAAACCAAAGACAGCATTTGACCACCAGAACCTGATACCAACTGTAAAGCAAAGTGGTGGAAATATTATGGTTTGGGGCAGCTTTGCTGCATCAGGGCCTGGGCAGCTCACCATCATAGAATCCACTATGAATTCTTCATTGTACCAGAGGGTGCTTGAGGATATTGTGAGGCCATCTGTCGGAAAGTTGAAGATCAACCGAAGGTGGACCTTGCAACATGACAATGACCCTAAACATACCAGTAAATCCACCAAGGAATGGCTGAAAAGAAAGAAATGGAGGGTTCTGGAACGGCCAAGTCAAAGCCCGGATCTAAATTCCATCGAGATGTTGTGGGGGGATTTGAAACGAGCTGTGCATGCAAGAAACCCCTCAAACATCGCACAACTGAAAGAATTCTGCATGGAGGAGTGGGAAAAAAATTCTCCCAGTCGATGTCAGAGACTGGTAGACAGTTATAAGAAACGCCTACTTGAGGTTGTTTCTGCCAAAGGGGGCAACACCACCTATTAGAGCCAAGGGTGTACTTACTTTTTCCACATGCGAAATTTGCATTTATGTTTATTTAAATTATACAATGGACTCAAAATGTAAATGTTTCATGATATTTGTTATATTATATCACCTTTTTCTATCAATATTGTTGAAATGAAGATCAAATAGCTGTATGTTGAAATATGTTGAAAAAGTCAAAACTTTACATGGGGTGTACTTACATTTTCACGTGACTGTAGGTGGTCTTTACCGACTCCTCTCCGGCCTTGCTCCGCCTGTCCTGTCTGTGCTCTGCCCCCCAAAGATTCCTGCAGGACGCACACAATCTGCTAGCAACCCTCTTCTGGTGAAACTACCAAAATCAAGACTCTCTGCTCACCTTCACTCCTTCATTCCTCTTTTCTCCTGCTTCTGGAAGAAACTCCCTCACTCTCTTCAATCCCACTCCTCCCTCCAGGTCTTGAAAACAGCTGTTCACCACCATCTCTTATCTTCCCCCATCCAAAAACCTTGATCTTTTCTACCCCTGTTAATACACCTCAAATTCACCTCCTTCAAAATACGTTTTCTTTCCCGAAATTCCTCGGAGTGTCCATCTTTTTTTTATCCCGTGTACACCGCCCAAACCCTCTCCCTTCCACAGAATCCCCAATATCGCTGTTTTCTACTGTTCGTGTGCTTCTCTCTCTCTCTCTCTCTCTGTGAGGTGTAAACTAACTCTGAAATCTGTGAGGTATAAACTAACTCTGAAAGCTGTGAGGTATAAACTTACTCTGAAATCTGTGAGGTATAAACTAACTCTGAAATCTGTGAGGTATAAACGAACTCTGAAATCTGTGAGGTGTAAACTAACTCTGAAATCTGTGAGGTATAAACTAACTCTGAAATCTGTGAGGTATAAACTAACTCTGAAATCTGTGAGGTATAAACAAACTCTGAAATCTGTGAGGTATAAACGAACTCTGAAATCTGTGAGGTATAAACTAACTCTGAAATCTGTGAGGTATAAACTAACTCTGAAATCTGTGAGGTATAAACTAACTCTGAAACCTGTGAGACATAAACTAACTCTGAAATCTGTGAGGTATAAACTAACTCTGAAATCTGTGAGGTATAAACTAACTCTGAAATCTGTGAGGTATAAACTAACTCTGAAATCAGTGAGGTATAAACTAACTCTGAAACCTGTGAGGTATAAACTAACTCTGAAATCTGTGAGGTATAAACGAACTCTGAAATCTGTGAGGTATAAACTAACTCTGAAACCTGTGAGGTATAAACTAACTCTGAAATCTGTGAGGTATAAACGAACTCTAAAATCTGTGAGGTATAAATTAACTCTGAAATCTGTGAGGTATAAACTAACTCTGAAATCTGTGAGGTATAAACTAACTCTGAAACCTGTGAGGTATAAACTAACTCTGAAATCTGTGAGGTATAAACGAACTCTGAAACCTGTGAGGTATAAACTAACTCTGAAATCTGTGAGGTATAAACTAACTCTGAAATCTGTGAGGTATAAACTAAGTCTGAAACCTGTGAGGTATAAACTAACTCTGAAATCTGTGAGGTATAAACTAACTCTGAAACCTGTGAGGTATAAACTAACTCTGAAATCTGTGAGGTATAAACGAACTCTGAAATCTGTGAGGTATAAACTAACTCTGAAACCTGTGAGGTATAAACTAACTCTGAAATCTGTGAGGTGTAAACGAACTCTAAAATCTGTGAGGTATAAATTAACTCTGAAATCTGTGAGGTATAAACTAACTCTGAAATCTGTGAGGTATAAACTAACTCTGAAACCTGTGAGGTATAAACTAACTCTGAAATCTGTGAGGTATAAACGAACTCTGAAACCTGTGAGGTATAAACTAACTCTGAAATCTGTGAGGTATAAACTAACTCTGAAATCTGTGAGGTATAAACTAAGTCTGAAACCTGTGAGGTATAAACTAACTCTGAAATCTGTGAGGTATAAATTAACTCTGAAATCTGTGAGGTACAAACTAACTCTGAAATCTGTGAGGTATAAACTAACTCTGAAATCTGTGAGGTATAAACTAACTCTGAAACCTGTGATGTATAAACTAAGTCTGAAACCTGTGAGGTATAAACTAACTCTGAAATCGGTGAGGTATAAACTAACTCTGAAATCTGTGAGGTATAAACTAAGTCTGAAATCTGTGAGATATAAACTAACTCTGAAATCTGTGAGGTATAAACTAACTCTGAAATCTGTGAGGTATAAACTAACTCTGAAATCTGTGAGGTATAAACTAACTCTGAAATCTGTGAGGTATAAACTAAGTCTGGAACCTGTGAGGTATAAACTAAGTCTGAAACCTGTGAGGTATAAACGAACTTTGAAATCTGTGAGGTATAAACTAACTCTGAAACCTGTGAGGTATAAATTAACTCTGAAATCTGTGAGGTTTAAACTAACTCTGAAATCTGTGAGGTATAAACTAAGTCTGAAACCTGTGAGGTATAAACTAACTCTGAAATCTGTGAGGTATAAACTAACTCTGAAATCTGTCAGGTATAAACTAACTGAAACCTGTGAGGTGTAAACTAACTCTGAAACCTGTGAGGTATAAACTGAGTCTGAAATCTGTGAGGTATAAACTAACTCTGAAATCTGTGAGGTATAAACTAACTCTGAATGACGTGGCAAGACGAGTAACAACGTGTGATTGGTTCAGTGAACGAATGGAAAGGTACCTAAATTGGATCAAGTCCTTGTGGTTCAGTGATGAAGAACACGTCCATTTGAATGGGGATATCAACAATCACAACAACATCTTCTGGGGTGCTGAGCCTCCTGAGGATGTGTCTGAGATGTCCCTCAAAGGCCCCAAGTCCACTTGCTTCTGTGCATTGAATGCCAGATTGGGTATGCTGGGACCGTATTGGTGCCAGATGGGGTATGGTGGGACCGTATTGGTGCCAGATGGGGTATGGTGGGACCGTATTGGTGCCAGATGGGGTATGGTGGGACCGTATTGGTGCCAGATGGGGTATGGTGGGACCGTATTGGTGCCAGATGGGGTATGCTGGGACCGTATTGGTGCCAGATGGGGTATGCTGGGACCGTATTGGTGCCAGATGGGGTATGCTGGAACCGTATTGGTGCCAGATGGGGTATGCTGGGACCGTATTGGTGCCAGATGGGGTATGCTGGGACCGTATTGGTTTGAGGATGCCAATGGTAAGAACGGTGACAGTCAATGGATAGTGGTACCGCGAGGTCTTACGCCAATTCCATGTTGATTTCGCTCAACTACTGTCACCAAACCAAACATACATAGTTCATTCCATCTAAATACTGAATACCAAATAGTTTTTATTTGTTTATTGAAATTCGCCCTAAACAAGGGTGAAAGTTACCTAAGGTTTTTGGGTTTATCCGGTACAACTGTAATCGGTAATCGTCACTCACACAGGCTCCAATTGGCCGGTGCAGAACACTGAAAAATGGCCAATATCGCCCAGGAATAATATATACATAAACCTCCGAGCTTGGTACCACATTAGTGCTCGGAGGAGCTTGGACCTTCAAGCCTTAATATATAAAAACTAGCAAAAGTACCCGGCGTTACCGGGTAATAATGAGTCGCTTCCTGACGGGAATATGATGTATGCAATCTGGGTCCATCACCAAGAGGGAATTTTAAAAACAGATCCAGGTACACTGGAGCACCGGAGCAGTGACGTATCGAGGAAAAATAACGCTCAGGGTGAGATGTCAAATTGCCGCCCCTCGTAACTTCCCATAAGTGTTTGAATGGTGTGTGTGTGTGTGTGTGTGTGTGTGTGTGTGTGTGTGTCTTCGTGTGTGTGTGTGTGTGTGTGTGTGTGTGTGTGTGTGTCTTCGTGTGTGTGTGTGTGTGTGTGTGTGTGTCTTCGTGTGTGTGTGTGTGTGTGTCTTCGTGTGTGTGTGTGTGTGTGTTCCCGTGCGTGTGTGTCCGTATGTGTGTGTGTGTGTGTCCCCATGTGTGTGTACCCCCGTGCATGTGTGTGTGCCCCCGTGCATGTGTGTGTGTCCCCGTGCGTGTGTGTGTGTCCCCGTGCGTGTGTGTGTGCCCCCGTGCGTGTGTGTGTGCCCCCGTGCATGTGTGTGTGTGCCCCCGTGCGTGTGTGTGTGTGTGTGTGTGTGTGTGTCCCCGTGTGTGTGTGTGTGTGTGTGTGTGTGTGTGTGTGTGTCCCCGTGTATGTGTGTGTGTGTGTGTGTGTGTGTGTGTGTGTGTGTGTGTGTGTGTGTGTGTGTGTGTCCGTGTGTTTGTGTGTGTGTCCGTGTCCGTGTGTGTGTGCCCCCGTGCATGTATGTGTCCCCGTGTGTTTGTGTGTGTATCCGTGTGTGTGTGTCTGTGTGTGTGTGTCCCCGTGTGTTTCCGTGTGTGTGTGTGTGTGTGTGTGTGTGTCCCCGTGCGTGTGTGTGTCTGCTTGTGTGTGTGTGTGTGTGCTTGTGTGTTTGTGTGTGTGTGTGTGTCCGCTTGTGTGTGTGTGTGTCCGCATGCATGTGTGTGTGTGTCCGCGTGCGTGTTTGTGTCCGCGTGCGTGTTTGTCCATCCATATGTGTGTGCCGTGTCCGTGTCAGGGCTGTAACCTTTTTACAATTTGAGTTTTCTCATCAAAGTTTCACCAAAGCATTATTATGAGAATATGGAGAAGCTGAATTCATAATTTTGTCAAAAGCTCAAAGGTCGGCGTCACATAAAATCATCAATTTTCAAGCGATTGACCTGAAATTTTAAGCATTTGCATATTGGGTCAATTAATTTGTTCACCAATGAAAAGCTGGAAGCAGATTGGTTTTTTAGATCTAAAGCTCAAAGGTCAAGGTTGCATTAAATCATCAGTTTTCATTTTGTATTTTTAAACTGTTTTCGTTATTTTGAGCACACCGAGGAAATACAAGAAGAAGAAGAAGAATATGTCTGAATACAAACGGATGCAGACGGGCTTTGCATTTGCAGATGCTTTCCGGTTTCGCAGTTGGAGCTGATGTTTAGCTGGAATGAATGAATGAATGATCGTTTTTAAAGCCATTTTTCCCCGCTAGAGCGGGGGTTAGCCTTGCGGGTCCCATGACAATCATGCTTCCCTGTGTTACGGATTCGGCCCTAATGATTGTTGTTATGATTATTGTTGTTGGTTCTAAGTATTCTGGTGATTGTGGTTGAAGGGAAAGGGTTATTATAGTTAAAGGTTTAACAGCGCTCATGATAAAATAATACCGGAAATGGCATAGTGGGCCAGAAGAGGTGGAGGGAAGAGGAGGAGGACGTGAAGAGAAGGGAAAAGGAGGGGTTCTGACGAAGCTCTGCACCTGGCGTGGGCGAGCTTACATGGCGAGAGAACTTTGAGTCCGGGAAGGGAATCTTGAGCGATTGGTGATCGCTGGAATTGTGGAAAAGCCAGCGAAGCCAGGTACAGGTGTGATTGCGGAGAATCTTCGCCTAACAGCGACGGCTCGAGGGCGAGCCGGCCGCCATTACTGGGACCTCGCGCGTCGTTCGCGGAACCTGGGTTAGCCGCATCCGTGGGTCCCGCCATCCGGTGATTTACTGAAATAGGTGTGTGCACTAAAGCGGCATCGGAAGATTGCCCTGCGGTTCGTTGACGGAACGGGGAAGGTGCACATCCGGATTGCTTATTTGGGATTCCCTGTCCATGGTCAGGTAGCTGTTGGATTAGACCACGTGACGGTCCATGCCTTGCCTCCACCGCCGTACTCGCCTCTTCGCCTCATCTCCGTTGAGTTATAGAGACATTGAAGGGTTGGGCTCCATTCCCTGGGAGCGCGGATCACTGCCGAGCTGGGACTGGGATCTGTGAGTTTATGTTACTTAATAAGGTGGTACCATCTTGAGGTTAATTGTATGACTGATTGCTTTCATTGCTGTATGTTTTCCTGTGTGCTTTTAATACAATCTGTTCATTTATAATCTTTGGGTGTGGTTCCACTATTGATTTGTTTTTGACACCGGATAACATATTTTTTCTGCCGGGGCTCCTCGCAGGGTTCAGAGGTTTACCGAGCCCAGGAGATCGGTGAGGACCCCATAACACCTGTTTGAGGCAATGTTTTTATGGCCGGATGCCCTTCCTGACGCCAACCCGTAGTCGCCTCTTACGATGCGCAGGGATACGGTGTACCTATTCTAAATCGGGGTACACACCGGCACATTCATCCCAGCAAGCTGGTACTCAATTTGCCGACCTTGTGAGGATGACAGGCTAAGTCAACCCTCCTGGCGTTAATTCAGCGATCGACCGGGATTCGAATCCAGGATCCTTGGATCCCAAGCCGGCACCCTAACCGCTAGGCCAACACCTGGCTGATTTAGCTCAATTCCGCTGTTTAAATTTTGAAATTCGGTTCAGGTTAAGAGGTCATGGATCACATTGTTTTAGTTTTTATTCAATGCCGCCACCCTCGACCTCCCCCTCCCCCACTCACTGCGCTACTGCATGCATGCAGTGGAATAATTCCCTATCCCATGGAAGTATGAATTAAGTTAAAAATAATCATATTCAAAAAGGGTGCTGGAACGCACCTAAACTTCCTCGGACCACAAACACACCTTCTGGTTGGTGAGGCAGTAATGGAACGCGAACTCCAGCTCGGAGTTTCAACACAGTATTTAAGCCAAGGTTGCATGGTCACAGGTAAACGATCATGTGTTGTATCGTCCTGGTCACAGGTAAACGATCATGTGTTGTATCGTCCTGATGAGCTCTTAGAGTAGCGAAACCATGGTCGTCTGCACCACGCTCAATGACGCCACGATCCTTTACTTGGGATCTTTTTAACCTCGGTTTTTGAAATCGACTTCAGTCTGCACTGCTGAAGCTTTCCAAGCAGGAAGCGAAGCTGTGCGCATGCGCTCATGGTATTTAACGCCATGATGCATTTATTGGGTCGGAGGGCCATGTTTTGGTATACATTGACTCCCCGTTGCACCGTTGCTTGCAAACAGTTTTTAAAGTTTTATAAATGGCAAAAAAAAAGTATTTCAATAAAAACTTCAAAGCACTTCTAATATATACAACGTTTATGATTTTGTTGACTGAATCTGCTGCTCCTGTGAACCAAATATTTTGAGGATGGCAAATGAAGGAAGCAACAAGATATGCCAAGTGTGAAACCTGGAGCACACATGTACACTCCAACTCTTTGCAAAATTTGATTGTGAGCTTTATTTATTGATTGTCTTGCCAAATGCGAGATGTACTAGGAACTAAAGCTGTGGTTAAACAAGTGGAAAGGACTCATCATTGGGCTGCATTGCAATGTTGGGAATTAGCATCATTTTGTGTGACCCTGTAATTACCTTGCGCTCGCGAAGCGAAAAGCAGGGTTAAGCATTCAAGTGCATACGTGTGCCGTACGTGTGCTGTACGTGTCTGCATTTTAAAAATTCATTTTCTCGGCAACCGTTGGTCTGATTGACACGAAATTTCACCATAGAAGTGCATCCACCTGTATAATTTTTTATTCATAATTATGATGTCATAAGTCACGTGGTACGGACGCCATCTTGGAAAAACGTTACACCTCCATAACTACCAAACCGCTCAATGGAAAAAATTGAAACATGGCTCATTGTCAAGTACTCACCATGGGGAATAAGATATGTTGATGGTGATGTCATCAGTGCCTTAATTATGACGACATAATTCGACAAGTACAACGCTTGATCTGATCAGTATGGATAAAACAAAAATTCCTTTGCAACTGCTAGTCCGATGGACACGAAATTTTCAGAATATGTGGGGCTCCTGTAGAATTTTATCTCACTATAATTCACCAAATGTCCATCCGTCTGTCTGTCTGTCCGTTCAAAGGTACCGTAAAAACTGCTAAACCGATCACAACGATATTTTGGGTGGATAATCGTGGGATCTCCAGGAGTAAAATAGGCTATTTAGTTTGCCCAATTTCAGCTTTAGTCTCCAGCATTCTCAGGTTTGGACTCCCGCATAACATTCGCGTTCGCATAACGTTCATTGTGACAATGTTTTCATTGTGACGATGTTGTTTTCCCGGGTGCCGCACAAATGGCTGCACTGATCGCTGCACAGCTGCACCGATCGGACTCGGTGACCTCAGACAAAGACCTTTTATAAGGACACAGGTTCAATCCCTGCTTGAGAGAATTCCATCCCCCTCGCCGCCATCACGGCCGTCTCTCCAACTTACAATCCCACAAGATATGCGGAAAGGACAACCCAAAACCAATATAAACATCATTAAACATCATTCGTATATAAACATCATTAAAAGCAAATAATGACCTCGGCCAAAGTTCAAACGACATTTAATCTCTACATGAGAGAATTCCACATAGCAATTTGGGTGGTGAATATGCTAACAGTAGACAACTCTTGTATGGTGCTGTTCTCTATTGCGTTCTCATCTTGTGTAATACTGCACATTGTTATTTGCATATTCTGTATCTATTATCTTATTCTAATATCTATCATCGCTTTCTTTGTCTTGCAGATTGATTGTTCATCGTTGTTGCTAATAAACCTGCATTCAATTGATACATTCTTGTTTATGAACAATCAACTCATCTGAAGATGCCTGCTGCAGTCTGCCCCTTCCCGAGCTGTGTCTACGTTACTGACAGCACTGACAATGCCGTTGCTGCTATCCAGCTCTCCATCCACGCCATGACCCACACGTCCATTGCACCAGCCAAACCGGACAAAGTCAGCCGTCCTCGTATCCAAACCGGCGGTACCAGCGAAGATTGGCAATATTTCACCAGAAGATGGGATGGTTACAAGGCAGCGATCCAGATAATCGGCAATGATGTTCGCGTTCAACTCCTTGAATGTTGTGATGATAACCTACGACGTGACCTCCACCGCAGCAACCCACGCATTGAAATCAAGGACGAGGCAGCTATACTACAAGCCATTCGGTCCCTTGCTGTCCGAGAGGAGAATACCATGGTGTCCCGCGTAAACCTCCACAACATGCGACAGGACCGAGAAGAACCAATTCGTACCTACGCAGCCCGTCTGGCTGGTCAAGCCGAGATCTGCAAGTTTTCTGTTGTATGCTCATGCAATCCCCCTACTGATGTAAACTACACCAAGGACATGGTTCGCGATGTCCTATGTCGGGGACTCGCCGATCAAGATATACAACAGGACATTCTCGGCGATCAAAATCAGAACATGAGCTTGGAGGAAGTTCTCATTTTCGTCGAGGCCAAGGAAGCAGGGAAACGTTCCCAGAATGCCTTGCTCGATAGTGAAGGCGCTCATGGCGCAAGCCAATACAAAAACTGGAAGAACAAAAGAGCCCTGATCACTACCGACAAGCAGGCGGCCATTTGTAGTTATTGCGGCAAAACTGGTCATGGCAAACAGCCGAACATCGACCAAAGGCGTCAATTCTGCAATGCCTACGGGAAAACATGCAGTAAATGCGCCACTCGCGGCCATTTTGCACATGTCTGCCGGGGAGGCACGAAAAAGGCGGACAACAAACCTACGGACAAATCAATGGATGCTCATGATGTGGATGAAAGCAGCCAGGTCCACGATCTCCTCTGCTCTGTCACGGAACGAGAAACGGCCATTTGGAAGCCGCAAATTAAAAGGGCCATGGCCACCTTGTCAACTCCACTACACCTCGACCACCATATATTTGACCACCTCTCTGGCTGGACCAAGAAGAAGTCTCAACCACAGCCGTACATAAAACTCATAGCACGGATCGATAAGGAATCTTATGACCATTTCGGCCAGCCACTGTCATCCCGACCAAAATCGGCCAGGCTCCAGGCCATGGCCGACACTGGCTGTCAAAGCTGCCTCACAGGACTTAATATTTTCCACAAACTCGGGCTGCGTAATGAAGACCTGTTACCTGTCAACCTGAAGATGAATGCTGTTAACAGTGGAAGGGTCCGGATTATCGGCGCCATGCTCCTACACCTGTCTGGTCGCACAGCCAATGGCGACATTATTGAAACCCGACAAATCTGCTACATCTCACCTGACACACGGAACATGTATCTCAGTCGTGAAGCATGCGTCGATCTAGGCCTCGTGTCTAGTAGCTTCCCAACCATTGGCGAATCCAACACAGTTGGTGCTGCAGTGGCAGCAGTTATCGATGCAAATTGTAACTGCCCGGTAAGATCGCTTCCCCCTACACTGCCTACATCTATCCCATTTCCGGCCACTGACGAGAACCGAGAGAGGCTGGAGAAATGGCTACTGGAGTACTACAAAAGCAGCACATTCAATGTCTGCGAACACCAGCCACTACCCCACATGGAAGGTCCGCCTCTCACACTGATGGTTGACCCCGAGGCAACACCAAAAGCGGTGCACACCCCAGTGCCTGTCCCCTTACACTGGCAGGCAGAAGTCAAGGCTGGTATCGATCGCGACATCAGGTTAGGGGTTCTGGAACCGGTGCCAATTGGTGAACCAGTGACATGGTGCAGCAGAATGGTCGTCTGTCCAAAGAAGGATGGGACCCCACGGAGGACAGTTGATCTGCAACCACTGAATGCGCACTGCACACGTGAGACCCACCACACCCAGTCACCCTTCCATCAAGCAATGGCGGTGCCACATAACACCAAAAAGACGGTAACAGACGCCTGGAATGGCTATCACAGCGTTCCAATCAGAGAATGTGACCGCCATCTGACAACGTTCATCACACCATGGGGCCGATACCGTTACTGCACCACTCCCCAAGGTTACATCGCTTCAGGTGATGGATACTCCAGACGATTTGACGAAATCGTATCGGACTTCAAAAACAAGTCCAAATGTATTGATGATACCATCATGTGGAGCGACACATTGGAAGAGAGCTTTTTTCAGACATGCAACTGGCTCGACCTGTGCGGCCGTAATGGGATTACGCAAAATCCGACGAAATTCCATTTTGGTCAGGACACGGTCGAATTCGCTGGATTCGAGATCACCATGGACAGTGTACGACCATGCCAAAGGTATCTCCAAGCGATACAGGACTTCCCCACACCAAAAACAATTACTGACATTCGCTCCTGGTTTGGGCTAGTCAATCAGGTAACATACTGCTTCAGCATGACCGAGAGGATGCGACCTTTTCGGGACCTCCTAAAACCATGCACCCCCTTCTACTGGGATGCAACACTACAATCCCTATTCGAAGAATCAAAACGACTCATCATATCTGAAGTCGCAAATGGGGTCCGGATCTTTGACAAGGAACGGACAACATGTCTCGCAACTGACTGGTCGAAGGATGGGATTGGCTTCTGGCTCCTCCAAAAACACTGCAGATGCCCTGGTGAAACCCCACAGTGCTGCCCCGATGGCTGGAAAATCACCCTTGCTGGAGGCCGCTTCACCCATGCAGCGGAGTCGCGCTATGCTCCGATAGAGGGTGAAGCTCTAGCAGTGGCGGACAGCCTGGAAAAAGTAAAGTATTTTGTGTTGGGATGCAAGAACCTGATTATTGCCGTCGATCACAAGCCCTTAATCAAGCTTCTTGGTGACAGACGATTAGAGGACATCCATAACACGCGGCTTGCCAACTTGAAAGAAAGGACCCTAGCATATCGTTTCCGAATTATCCACATCCCGGGAAAACGACACTGCGTACCAGATGCGATTTCACGACATCCGTCGGGTGCCAGACCATCGGAACGACTGCCACTGGTGGATGACATTTCCTCCATTATGGATGTGGCCACATCGACTACACTAAGACAGCACACCTTGACTGGGCTGTGGACCACAGATGACGACTCTGGCATGGAAATGGCTATTTCTATGGCAGCCATCAAGACACTCGATTCTGTGCGGTCCGTCACTTGGGACGATGTTCGGGACGAAACAGCAAGTGACACTCAGATGCTGCAGTTACTCAATTCTATTGAGCAGGGTCTACCTGCCAGTCGGGACGATTTCCCTGTGTCCATTTTGGAATACTTTCCCTTCCGTGAACACCTCTACACTATTGATGGCATAGTGGTCTACAAGGGGAGGATTATCATCCCACCGAAGCTACGGAAGCTTGTCCTTGAGAATCTTCATGCTGCTCACCAAGGAGTCACGGCTATGACCACCCGGGCCAGCAGCTCGATCTTTTGGCCTGGAATCACTCCCCAGATTCATGAGATGCGCAATCGCTGCTCACACTGCAATCGGATGGCCCCATCGCACCCAAGTGCTCCACCTACAGCCTCAGCTGAACCTGCCTACCCTTTCCAGTACGTTTGTTCAGATTACTTTCATCACAAGGGTCGGAGTTATTTGGTCACCGTTGATCGTTACTCTAATTGGCCAATCATTCAGCTAACTACTGGCGGGGCACAAGGCCTAGTGAAATGTCTGCGGTCGAACTTCGCCACTTATGGTATCCCCGACGAATTGGCATCTGACTGTGGGCCAGAATTCACGGCACATGACACCCAAGACTTCTTGCGTCGGTGGGGCGTTAACCATCGGTTGTCATCCACTGCCTTCCCACACAGCAACTGTCGTGCCGAGATCGCAGTCAAAACATCGAAAAGAATGATCACCGATAACACTGGTTCCAATGGTGAACTAGACACTGATCGGTTCCAACGTGCAATACTCCAGTACCGGAATGCACCGGATCAGGACACTAGGTTGTCTCCAGCCATGATCATCTTCAAGAGGCCAGTCAAGGACTTCATACCCATCATCCCAGGCAGATACTTGCCATCGGACACCTGGCGGGAAACACGCAACAATCGTGAGGAAGCTTTGCGCATTCGGCATGCCAGGGAGATCGAAAGACTCTCTGAACACACGACAAAACTACCTCCACTGGCCGTCGGGGACCATGTCCGGATCCAGAACCAGACCGGCCTGGAACCACGAAAATGGGACCGGACCGGAACCGTGATTGAGGTAAAACAATTCGATCAATACGTTGTCAAGGTGGATGGCTCCGGAAGAATCACTCTCCGGAATCGTAAGTTCCTGCGACGTTTTACGCCTTTCAGCATGACAACTCCCACTACGACTGGCAAAAGTGGCATGCTGCCAACCGTTATGCCAAGTGTTATGCCAATCGTACCGAAATACTTAATGTCTGGTACCCAACCCATCGCCGCTCCAAGAGTCTGTCTCAATCCTGTTACCACTCCCCAGAAGGGTGAACCCCAACATGTCATTGCGCCGGGCTTACCATCACAGACACTCCGCTCCACCACCGCGATGACACCACCCGCGAGAGTCGCTAACCAACCACATGTGCAGACCACCGCCACACCTCCATGGTCACTGCCTATTTCTGCCCCCTTGACGGTTCGGGTGATGATGGACCAGCTGGAGGGGACTCCGGCGTCGGACAGGGCGATAGTGAACCACCCACCGGAGACTCCCACAATGGACCAGGAAATTACGAACTGCCCTCAGAGGACTCCGACGATTGATCGGGTGGTGACGGGCCGCCCGAAGCGAATTATCAAACCACCAGCCCGATTCAATTCAGAAGAATATCAATTATAAACTCATGTGATCCTTTTTCTCGGTCTCCAGTTTCGTTCTATTCTGTGTCACAATTGAACGTTTTTGGGAAAGGGAGATAGACAACTCTTGTATGGTGCTGTTCTCTATTGCGTTCTCATCTTGTGTAATACTGCACATTGTTATTTGCATATTCTGTATCTATTATCTTATTCTAATATCTACCATCGCTTTCTTTGTCTTGCAGATTGATTGTTCATCGTTGTTGCTAATAAACCTGCATTCAATTGATACATTCTTGTTTAAACAGATCGCTGTCTCCATCGATCTTGCCAAGGCCGTAACAGCTATCGGCTCAAAATCCTTTCAACTGTTGATTTGGTAGTTTTTACAATGAAGGAAGCATTAACAATGTTGTTAAAAGTTTATTTTGTGATTCATTTGTGATTGGAGATATGTTGTTTGGAATTAAAAAAGAGATATTGAGTTCAAGTGAATGACGACATGCCGTGATGGTTTCTACTTTCTGAACGTGAACTTCGCGGATCGCCATATGCAGATTCGCCACGGTCCCATGATCGATGTTTCTATACGTGAACGTACCCGTTTGTTTGCGAACGGGTACGTTTGTCATGGAAGTCCTTCACGAACTTGCTGTCCATGTCTGACGTGCGACTGAAGGTGCTACAGGAATGTGGAATTTATTGGTTTCATGCTTTAGCATTCGCCGTATCTGCATTGTCTGTTTGCTTCTGGCCTCCCACCCGTGCATAGCACGGGTATCTCCCTAATAATGATAATTATAACGTCATAGGTCACGTGGTACAGACGCCATCTTGGAAAAAATCGAAAAAAGTTGCACCTCTATATCTCCGAAACCCTCCATGGAATATATTAAAGCATGCCTCATTGTCAAGTACTCTCCTTGGGGAATAAGATTAGTTAATTATGATGTCATCTGTGCCTTCGTTATGACGTCATGATTCGACAAGTGCAACACATATCCGAACATTGTGAATTTTTTTTCTCAGCAACTGGTGGTCTGATGGGCACGATATTTTCACCATAGGAGCGGCTCCTCATGTAGAATATTTTAATGATAATCATGACGTCATAGGTCATGTGTTGCAGGTGCTATCTTGGAAAAACCGAAAAATGTTGCACCTCTATATCTCCAAAACCGCTGCTTGGAAAAAATTTAAACATGGCTCATTGTAAATAACTCCAAATGGGGAATAGGTGTTGTTAATGATGACGCCATTGGTGCCATAATTATGATGTTGTGGTGGACACAATGTCAGTGGGCAATAATTCCGCGCACCAGTGGGTGGCGCGAGCGTCCGGGCGTGGAAGCGCGGCTCGGGCCACGCCCGGAGCAAAGGCGTGATGAGGCGCAGGGTGGAACTGAGATACATGCCCCGCCGACCGGCCACGCCCGAGGGCAAGGCGTGGCCTCGGGATATATACGCGGGCTCGAAAGTCGACCCCGCCCAGTGCTTACGTGCAAGCATAGAATAAAGTGTTTCAGTTTGTACAACGCGTTGTGGCCTACCTTCTTGGCAAACGAGTTGTGTGTGCACAGCACCACACTGGTGACCCCGACTGGTTCAGCCGTAGCTGACCCCTGAACGCGCCATGGCTACCAATGCTGTCGCCATTAAACTCCCGGAGTTCTGGGAAGCACAAGCCGGCGTTTGGTTTGTGCAGGCCGAAGCTCAATTCCAGCTCCGGGGCATCACGGCGGACGACACCATGTACTTTCACGTGGTCGCTGCCCTCGGGCCCGGCACTGCTGCCCGCGTCGTATCCATCCTTCGGCGCCCGCCGGGCACCCACAAGTACGCGGCGCTCAAACGTCTTCTCCTCGCCACGTTCGGGCTCACGGAGGCCGAACGCGCCGACCGCCTCCTGGATCTTCCCGCCCTCGGCGACATACGACCGTCCGTTCGGATGGATTATATGTTGTCCCTTCTCGGAGACCAGCGCCCGGATTTCCTTTTCCACGCGCTTTTCCTCCGCCAGCTACCTGGGCAGGTGCGGCTCACGCTGGCTGGTTCGAACATAACGGAACCCGGCGCCCTGGCCGGAGAGGCGGACAAATTTTTCGCGGCCTGCGACACGCGGCCGACGTACGGTGCTGCCGTAGTGGATCCCGGTGCGGAGGCTACAGCGCCCCCTGATTCCCTCGTGGCCGCTGCTAAGCCCCACCCACCACCGCCGGCACGGCCAACGCGGCAGCCACCACCGCAAAACCTGGTGCTACTATAATGCCAGGTTCGGCCGTAAGGCTAGAGCGTGCCACCCGCCGTGTTCTTTCGACGGGTCGGGAAACGACCGGGCCAGTGCTCACTTGCGGCCATGAGCGTCAGCCATTCCGGCAGCCTCCTGTTCATCACAGACACCTCGTCTGGTCGCCATTTTCTGTGCGACACTGGAGCGCAGGTAAGCATCCTCCCTGCCTCCGCGTCCGACAAGCAAGCCGCGGGCCGGGGCCCCGCCTTGCTCGCTGCGAACGGAACTCCCATCCGCACATTCGGGAAGCGTTGCCTCTCACTGCATTTCAGAGGGCAGCGCTTCAAATGGTCTTTCGTCACCGCCAGCGTGCCAATGGCCCTGCTCGTTGCAGACTTCCTTTGTGCGCATGGGATATTGGTGGATGTTAAGCGTCAACGCCTCGTCCAGGCCGAAACGTTCAGCTCGCTCGCTTGTTCGCTGAGCGGCTCATTGAGCAGCTCACTGAGCGGCTCACCGAGCGGCTTACCAAGCTGCTTGCTGAGCGGTTCCATCCCGGCAAAGTTAGTCTCTACGCTTCCGGCAGCGGACAGGTTTACCCGCCTCCTCACCAGTTTCCCGGCACTCACGCGGCCCACCTTTTCAGCGGTGGCCGTCAAACACCGGGTGGAACACCATATTCCCACCGTCGGACCACCGGTCTACGCCCGGGCGTGCCGCCTCGATCCCACGAAGCTCGCCGCCTCGTTCCCACGAAGCTCACCGTGGCGAAAGCGGAGTTCGCCACGCTGGAGCGACTGGGCATCGTACGGCGCTCCGACAGCGCATGGGCCTCTCCTCTGCACATTGTGCCCAAGCCCGGCGGCGGATGGCGGCCGTGCGGTCACTACCGCCGTGTCAACGACGCCACCACCCCCGACCGCTACCCGGTCCCGCATATTCATGACTTTTCCACCCGGTTGGCGAAAACGACCATTTTCTCCAAGGTGGACCTCATCCGGGGCTACCACCAGGTCCCCGTACAACCGGACGATGTACCGAAGACGGCCGTCATCACACCTTTCGGCCTCTTCGAGTTCTTGCGGATGCCTTTTGGGTTGAAAAATGCGGCCCAGGCATTCCAGCGGCTCATGGACACCGTCTTGCGTGACTTGTCCTTCATGTACGTCTACCTGGACGACATCCTAGTCGTGAGCGCATCCCGGGAGGAGCACCTGCTCCACCTCCGCACGCTCTTCGAACGCCTGGGCCAGCATGGCCTGATAATCAACCCCGTGAAGTGCCGTTTCGGCGTCACCGCCATCGACCTCATGGGGCACCGCATCACCAGGCACGGGGCCATCCCTTTACCGGCCAAGGTGGAGGCGGTCAGGAGTTTCCCGCGCCCCCGCACGATCAAGGGGCTCCAGGAATTCCTGGGCGTGGTGAATTTTTATCACCGCTTCGTGCCCCGTGTTGCCCAGCTCCTGCGCCCCCTGCACGAGGCCCTCCGGGGGAAGCCTGGCAAAGGTGACATCGCCTGGACGGAGCAGATGGCCGCGGCGTTTGCGGGCGCAAGCTGGCCTTGGCCAACGCCACCATGCTGGCGCACCCGGCGCCCGGTGCGCCAATCACCCTCACCACCGACGCGGTGGGTGCGGTGCACGAGTAGTGGGTGAGTGGTGCTTGGCAGCCGCTGGCGTTTTTTAGCTGGCAGCTCCGCCCGCACGAACGCCGGTACAGCACCTTCGACCGCGAGCTGCTCGGGCTCCACCTGGCGGTCCGACACTTCCGCCATCTTCTCGAGGGCCACCGGTTCACGGCCTTCGTCGATCACAAGCCCCTTGTTTTCGCGATGGCCAAGGTCGCAGAGCCATGGTTGGCCCGGCAGCAACGTCACCTCCCTGCCATGTCTGAGTACACGATGGACATCCGTCACGTCGCGGGTAAGGACAACCCGGTGGCGGATTGCCTTTCCCGGTCCGTCGCACGCGCGGTCCACCTCGGGATCGACTATGCCCGGATGGCGGCGGACCAGACCGCCGACCCCGACGTCCAGGCCTTGCGGACCGTCGTCACGGGCCTCCGCGTCACCGAGGTGCCGTTCGACGTCGCGGGCACTGCCCTCTTGTGCGACATCTCCCTCGGCCAGCCTCGCCCCATCGTGCCCGCTGGCTGGCAGCGCCCGGTTTTTGACACCAACCACGGCCTGTCCCACCCGGGCACGAAGGCCTCCCAGAGGCTCGTCGCAGTGAAGTTCGTCTGGCATGGCCTCAGGAAGAACGTCCGCCACTGGGCCAGGACGTGCCTCGCGTGCCAGCGCGCGAAAGTCCACCGCCACACCCAAGCCCCATTGGCCCCGTTTAGGGTGCCGGAAGGGCGGTTCGACCACGTCCACATCGACTTGGTCCTCTACCCCCCTCGCGGGGTTTCACCCACCTCCTCACCATGGTGGACCGCACCACCCGGTGGCCGGAGGCCGTGCCATTGGCGGCGACGGCTGCGGCTGACGTCGCGCAAGCCTTCATCGCCACGTGGGTTGCCCGGTGCGGCACCCCCTCGGACATCTCGTCCGACCGCGGCCCCCAGTTCACCTCGGAGCTCTGGGGAGCAGTGGCGCAAGGGCTCGGCGTCAAGCTGCACCGCACCACAGCCTACCACCCCCAGGCCAAGGGCCTGTGCGAGCGCTTCCATCGCTCAATGAAGGCTGCGCTCCGGGCCAGCCCCTGCGACGGCAGCTGGGCCGACAGGCTCCCCTGGGTCCTGCTGGGCCTCAGGGCGGCGCCCAAGGACGACCTGCGCGCGTCCTCGGCAGAGCTGGTCTTCGGACAACCACTGCGGGTACCGGGCGAATTTATCCCCGACTCCACGGCCCCTTGGTCCGCGGTGCAACAGCGCTCCACCCTTCAGGAGACCGCCAGGTGGTTCGCCCCGGTGCCGACGGCACGCCACAGTTGCCCGTCCTCCCACGTCGCCCCGGAGCTTCGCACGGTGGAGTACGTTTTTGTCCGGCACGACGCCCACCGGGCACCGCTGCGGCCCCCGTATGATGGGCCCTTCCGCGTGCTGGAGACCGGGGACAAGCATTTCACCGTGGACATCGGCGGTACTCCAGATCGTATCTCCGTGGACCTCCTCAAGCCAGCCCACCTCGACCTGGACCACCCGCCGCAAGCAGCTCTGCCTCCGCGTCGAGGCCGCCCCCCGGCGGGCAGACCCCCGGCACCCCCCATCCCCGCCACCCCCCAGCCCTGCACGCATCACCAGAGGGCGTTTCGGCCGGGTCATCCGGCTTCCCCGCAAGCTCACCCTTCAGGTGCGTGGGAATCCTGGGGAGGGGGGGGGGGGCACGTGTGGCGGACACAATGTCAGTGGGCAATAATTCCGCGCACCAGTGGGTGGCGCGAGCGTCCGGGCGTGGAAGCGCGGCTCGGGCCACGCCCGGAGCAAAGGCGTCACGAGGCGCAGGGTGGAACTGAGATACATGCCCCGCCTTTCGGCCGACCGGCCACGCCCGGGGGGCAAGGCGTGGCCTCGGGACATATATGCGGGCTCGACTTTCGAGTCCGCCCAGTGCTTACGTGCGAGCTGTTAATAAAGTGTTTCAGTTAGTACAACGCGTTGTGGCCTACTTTCTTGGCAAACGAGTTGTGTGTGCACAGCACCACAATGTCATAATTCGACTGGGTCAACACTTAGTCTGATCAGTTTGAAATTTATTGAGCATGATCTATGCAACAATTATTTAGAGAATATAAATTGATGATGGTATCGCCCACACGGTCTGGCAGCCACATTGGATCAAAGAAAAACAATGTTCAAAAACAGAAGAGTTGGCTCACAACAAGTTGGCTGCGCAGGGTAAGTATTCTATGAATACCATCTAGTTGTTGCCAGCAGTGGTTGTCCAGCGGGTGACCCTTCTGTGTTTTCACACTACTTGGTCTTGACGAGTCTGGCTAATTACATACAAACACCTTGGTTTATCATTACAAAAAAATAGCTAATCCCTTTATTTCCGCGGTGTATTGGGCAGGCCGCTGCTTCACTCGCTCCTGAAAATGAAAATAAACCGACTTAGGTACATAAAGCAAAAACATGGCTCCAGCTTATTTGTGCATATATTATACATTATGGATCATACAAAGCCTGCATATATAATAGCTCCGATAATTCAAATTGTGGACATGAAACTTCTGAAGACTTTCAGATTACCAGAAAACCAACATGGTGGGCGTATGATTTCCTTCCTGACAATTGTGGGTGGAGTCAAGCGAGCTATCCAGCCAATGGGTTTTGAAGGCTTCATCACGTTTTAAATAATTGTGTGTGTGCGTGCGTGCGTACGTGCGTCGTGGTGAGGTGAGGTGAAGGGAGAGGACGTCGTGGTGAGGTGAAGGTAGAGGACGTCGTGGTGAGGTGAAGGGAGAGGACGTCGTGGTGAAGTGAAGGGAGAGGACGTCGTGGTGAGGTGAAGGCAGAGGACGTCGTGGTGAAGTGAAGGGAGAGGACGTCGTGGTGAAGTGAAGGGAGAGGACGTCGTGGTGAGGTGAAGGGAGACGACGTCGTGGTGAGGTGAAGGGAGAGGACGTCGTGGTGAGGTGAAGGGAGAGGGCGTCGTGGTGAGGTGAAGGGAGAGGGCGTCGTGGTGAGGTGAAGGGAGAGGACGTCGTGGTGAGGTGAAGGGAGAGGACGTCGTGGTGAGGTGAAGGGAGAGGACGTCGTGGTGAGGTGAAGGGAGAGGACGTCGTGGTGAGGTGAAGGGAGAGGACGTCGTGGTGAGGTGAAGGGAGAGGACGTCGTGGTGAGGTGAAGGGAGAGGACGTCGTGGTGAGGTGAAGGGAGAGGACGTCGTGGTGAGGTGAAGGGAGAGGACGTCGTGGTGAGGTGAAGGGAGAGGACGTCGTGGTGAGGTGAAGGGAGAGGACGTCGTGGTGAGGTGAAGGGAGAGGACGTCGTAGTGAGGTGAAGGGAGGACGTCGTGGTGAGGTGAAGGGAGAGGACGTCGTGGTGAGGTGAAGGGAGAGGTCGTCGTGGTGAGGTGAAGGGAGAGGACGTCGTGGTGAGGTGAATGGAGAGGACGTCGTGGTGAGGTGAAGGGAGAGGACGTCGTGGTGAGGTGAAGGGAGAGGACGTGGTGAGGTGAAGGGAGAGGACGTCGTGGTGAAGGGAGAGGACGTCGTGGTGAAGGGAGAGGACGTCGTGGTGAAGGGAGAGGACGTCGTGGTGAGGTGAAGGGAGAGGACGTCGTGGTGAGGTGAAGGGAGAGGCCGTCGTGGTGAGGTGAAGGGAGAGGACGTCGTGGTGAGGTGAAAGGAGAGGACGTCGTGGTGAGGTGAAGGGAGAGGACGTCGTGGTGAGGTGAAGGGAGAGGACGTCGTGGTGAGGTGAAGGGAGAGGACGTCGTGGTGAGGTGAAGGGAGAGGACGTCGTGGTGAGGTGAAGGGAGAGGACGTCGTGGTGAAGTGAAGGGAGAGGACGTCGTGGTGAGGTGAAGGGAGAGGACGTCGTGGTTCTCTCTCAGGCTTGCCGCTGGAGCATGGTGAGGCCTAGCGGGGCGTGGAACCAAGTGGACTGCGGCCTTCTCCCCGCACAGGAACGGGGGGCCTCACCCTGGGCGATTGCAGACGACGCACGAACGATCAGAGCTAAGTGCATGACAAAACACACAACGTTTATTTTTCATATATCCTCCCCATCTGTATGTGTGTGTGTCTGTAATACTAATAGGAGCGCTCCAGTGAGAGGGATTAGACCGGCGCGTTTTATTTTGTATTATCGGCATCCGTGGTAATAAACCTGTTTATTTTTGTACATAATTCCGTTTTCGTTGAGTTCATTGAGCTCACAAAAATGCGTCACCAAAAATATCAGCTCCATCAAAGCAAGCTTACGGCACTGAATGCAACATGGACACCAGGTTTTGTTCAAAATGCTTTGGGTGCTGGTTTCTCTTGGGAAGCTTGTGTCATCTGAAAGAGCAGAGATATCAGATAAGTCGCCATGTTGTGTCCCTCGCCCCGTCTGTGCTTGTGACTTGACGCCTTAGTTTTTATCGGATTATTTTACTTTATTGTATATACACGATACAGACTTGGCATTTAATATGGAATATTTTTTTTGTGGGGGTGAACTTACTTTTCAAGATGTCTTAGAACCAAAAGTTCATTGGAATTATGTTGAAATTATTCTAGATTTTTTATTTTTATTATTATTATTTTTTTTTGTATACAAGATCGAGGCTCGTGAAAGAGCGAACATTAATCACACAGAAAGACAAACCGACACATAAAACATATAACATCGGGAGCGGTAGACAAGATGGGGAGAGAGGGGGAAGGACACAAACACAACATTTGAGAGCAGGGACCGAGAGACATGGAGACATCGAGAGATCTGAGAGAGGGCGAGGGCTTTGGGGGGGGGGGGGGGCGTGGGAAGGGGGCAGTGGGAGAGGTATAAAACATATGGACACTGCCAGGACTTCCAGGAAAGAAGTTGGAATTTCAAACAAGGTGGATCTGGGGTGAATTAGCGGGGGTAGAAAAGATCAAGGTTTTGGATGGGGGAAGATAAGAGATGGTGGTGAACAGCTGTTTTGAAGACCTGGAGGGAGGAGTGGGATTGAAGGGAGTGAGGGAGTTTGTTCCAGAGGCGGGAGAAAAGAGGAATGAAAGAGTGAAGGTGAGCGGAGAGCCGAGATTTCGGCAGTTTAACCATCAGAGGGTTGCTGGCAGATCTTGTGCGACCTGTAGGAATATTTGGGGGACAGAGCACAGAGAGAGCTGGGGGTGCAAGGCCGGAGACGAGTCGGTAGAAGACAGAAAGACCACCTACCTGCCTGCGGTGAGTGAGTGAAAGGCCCTCAGAGATAGCTTCATCGCGGGAGATTCCAATAATTCTGAAAGCTTTGGTTTCAACAGCGTGAAGCCGAGCTAGGTGTGAGGCAGGAGCACCGGCCCATAGGGGAGAACAGTATTCCATTGAGCTGCGGATGAAAGCCTTGTATGTGGTGAGGAGCTCAAGTGTGCCGAGGAAGGACTTCGCACGACGGAGGATGCCCAGTCGGCGACTGGCTTTGGAGGCCAGCTTGGAAATGTGGTTTTCCCAAGAAAGATCATGGCAGATAGTGAGACCCAAAATCTTGAGCGACAGAACTTCTTGGAGAGGATTGTTGAGAAAGTAGATGGGAGGGTTGTCCAGTCGATCTTTTCGGAGAGACATAGTAAGAGTGTGAGATTTGTCAGGATTGAAAGACATGTTCCACTTGTTTGACCAGTCTGTGATTTTGTCCAGGTCTTCAGAGAGTGAGGAGGCAGCAGACTGCCGATCTGAGGGAAGAGGAATGGAGCGGCAGAGAGTGGAGTCATCAGCAAAGAGATAGAGAGGATTTTCGAGAGAGTCAGAGAGATCATTGATGAAGACCAGAAACAGCACGGGGCCCAGAACACTGCCTTGGGGAACTCCAGCCTGAACAGGAAGAGGAGATGAGAGAAACCCATTCAGGGCCACACGTTGACGACGACTAGAGAGGAAGTCCGCCAGCCATGCGTGGAGATTTCCATGGATACCAAAGGAGGAGAGTTTGGTGAGCAGAGCGGGGTGCCAGACCGTGTCGAAGGCACGTGATATGTCGAGGGAGACATCTCTAATTTCCTGTTTGGCATTGAGGACCTCCATCCATTGTTGAGACAGCAGAAGCAGCATGTCCAGAGTAGAGTGACCTGGTCTGAAACCAAATTGATGATCAGAGATCAAGCCATTGGAGAAGAGGAAAGATTTCATATCAGAAGCAATGATGGATTCCATGACTTTGCTGATAATTGGGAGAAGGCTGATTGGTCTGTAGTTGCTAGGATCTGTTTTTGCACCTTTTTTGTGCAAAGCGGTGATGTTGGCTGATTTCCAAGCAGATGGCAGTTGACCTTGAGCAAAAGAGAGGGTGAAGAGAACAGAGAGAGGGTGAGATAGAGCAGCAGAGCAGGATTTTAGGACCCGTGGGCTGATGCCGTCGGGTCCAGTTGCAGAATCAGAGTCGAGGGTTGACAGAAACTTTTCCACCTTGTCAGGAGGAAAGGACACGGAGTCCAGGAGCAGCAGGGTACGACTGGGTATGGTGGGTACAGAGAGGGATGGGTTTGGGACACAAGATTTAGAGGCAAACACAGAGTTGAGGCATTCAGCTTTTTCACGTGCGGAGTCAGCTGTGTAGCCGTTTGAGGTAAGGGAGGGGATGGAGGGGGAACAAACATCAGAAACGGATTTGACCAGACGCCACCAGGATTTGGAAGAGGGAGACAGATAAGAGAGTTCGATCTTGAGAACGGAGAGATATTGTTTCCTGGCTCTCCTGAGGGTGGACACACACTTGTTTCGGGCTTTGTGAAAGGAAATGAGATTTCCTTCCGTTGGATTTGCTTTCCAGGAGACGAAGGCAAGTTGTTTCTGGGCAACAGCCTCACCACAAGATTCCGTGTACCATGGACGGGAGGAAGGGTATGACAACTGAAGACGAGATGGGATAAATCTGTGCATGAGAGAGAGCAATTTACTTTGGAAGAATTCCCAGGATGAGTTGATGTCAGAGGTGGTAGAGATGGGAGACCAGTCCAGATGATTGATGGCTGCTTGAAGACCGTGCCAGTTGGCCTGAGTGAAATGCCAGACTCGTCGACGCTGAGCAGGCTCCCTGAGGATGGTCAGAGAGATGTCCACTTTAACAAGGACATGATCAGATGATCCGATCGGAGCAGAAGAAGAGCAGCAGACATTTTCAGGGAAGTTAGTCATAACCAAGTCAAGAAGAGAAGATGTTCCGTTGACTGAGATCCGGGTCGGGAAATTGACAGATTGTGTCAGTCCCAGTGAGTCGCAGAAGTCCTTTGCTGAGGAGCCATGGCTGGTGAGAGAGGTACCCACACCCAGCCAACTGGCATGATGACAGTTGAAATCACCACATATGAGGAAGAGAGAGTTGGGATGAGTAGATAGAAGTTGGTCCATATCATCAGACAGCGAGATGAAGATGGAGTCATCACTGTTTGGTGGACGGTACAACACACATATGAACAAGAGGTGGGAGCGAAGGGGAAGCCGTAGCCAGAGGTATTCCTGGGGGTGAGGTGGAGAGAGTGCAGTGCAGGGCGAGTGAGGAAGAGAGTTTTTGATAAAGATAGCAATGATGTCCCCGGATTATTTTTTTTTTTTTTTTTTTTTTTTGTTAGATGTTGTTAATGTGACCTTTAAAAGAAACAAAAACCACATTTGACATTTCGAAACAAATAAATTCATCCTTGAAAGTGATGTAAACTGATATCGAACTCAATTCATGGACAGTACTGTGTTAAACTTCTGTACGTTTTCCAGATGTATCTCTTTATTTTGCACATAAGCCAAAATTTTTTTTAACAAAAAGTTAAATTACGACTGGGATTACGGACAGTAAAATTACAGTTCAGTACTTCATGTAACCCCCACGAGCATTCAGGAGAGCACGTACACGTTGAGGTATGCTGTTCACGAGATTTGCCAAGGTTTGGACAGGAATCGCTTGCCATGCAGTGACAATAGCCTGCTGAAATTCACGCACAGAGGTCGGCTGCTGGTCCAAGTGGTCGATTTGACGCGTTAATTCTGCCCACAAGTTCTCTATCGGATTCATATCCGGGGACATGGCAGGCCACTCCATATGCTCTACACCACAGTCAGCAAGAAAGTGTTGGATCATGCGAGCACGATGAGGCCGTGCATTGTCATCTTGGAAGACAAAGTTTCCTCGAAAGGCTGCACGAGCAAATGGAAGCAATGTTTCTTCCAGAATGGCCCTGTACTTGAACTGGTTCAGATTTCCATTCAGAACAACCAGGTCAGTTTTGCCCCCTGCATGAAAAGCAACCCAAACGGTCACCCCACCTCCTCCAGCTTGGGCTCTTGGCACTATACAATCTTTGTTGTAGGCTTCATGCACTTCTCTGCGCACTCGGACGCGGCCATCTTGACGATAGACCAGAAATCTAGACTCGTCACTGAAGTTCACGTGATTCCAGTGTCCTGGCTGCCATTGACGGTGCTCTCTGGCCCACTGCAATCGGCGCTGGCGGTGTTGTCTAGTCAGGCGTGGCTTTCTCAAGGGATGCCTGGCACGATAGCCTGCTTGAACCAGTCGTTGGTTGACTAGCCATCTGGATACAGGCACATTTGTCAGTTGCTGCCACTCAGCCCTAAGCTGATTAGCTGACTTGGTACGGCCATTGCGGACTAACCGGTGCAGCTGGCGATCATCCCTCCTTGTGGTTCTGCGGGGACATCCTGGCCTCGGTATTGGAGTAGGGACACCCCTCTGAGCATTTTGTTTCAGGATCTTTGACACCTGACCTTGAGTGATGCCATACTGCCGAGCAATAGCACGCTGTTTCATGCCGTAATTTCATAAAGCCACCATTCCATGACAAACAGCATTGTCGAGTTGACGGACCATCTCCAGAGGAAGCGGCAATAACTTTTGGAGACTTGCAGCAGTTGTTTTCCACTAATACAGAACGCATCAACCCTTGTATACCCGACTGTGAAGCCAATCATCAAATGCACAGCTGTCCGTACATTTTGCCACGCCACCTGTGATATAATCCTGTTGTTGACTTCTTGCTGCGACAGACAATCAGTGACATGGTTCTTTTAACAAATAAATCACCAAAGTGTAAAAGAAACTCACCAGATTGATATAGTGAGTTAAGAAAGTAAACCCAAGTGAAGAAAAAAAAAATTCCATATTAAATGCCAAGTCTGTAGTTATTATTGATTTCATTCTCCGTTTATTTATTCGGGATTAAACCCGTTTGCTTTTATTCAAAGCTTTATCCCGGTGTGTACCCTGGTTAGAATAGGTACACCGTATCCCTGCGTGTTGTAAGAGGCGACAAAGAGGGTTGGCGTCAGGAAGGGCATCCGGCCATAAAAATATTGCCTCAAAAAGAGAACCATGACAATTACAACTACATATGGGCAGGGTACAGCCCGAAGTGGAGATCGGTTTCTGATGTTTGGGACATGGAATGTAGGGACAATGACAGGGAGATCAGGAGAAGTGGTGGAAGTATTGGTCAGAAGAAGAGTGGACATATGTTGTGTGCAAGGGACGAGATGGAAGGGAAGTGGTGTGAGAATGGTGAAGGGTAGGCAGGGACAGAAATACAAGTTTGTGTGGCAAGGGTGCCTGGAGGGCGTGAATGGTGTTGGTGTCCTGTTTTCTGAGGAGTTTGTTGACAGTGTGGTGAGTGTGACGAGAGTTAGTGAAAGGTTGATGATGGTGAAAATGATGAATGGAAAGCTCTTGGTGAACGTCATCTCAGGATATGCTCTGCAGGTTGGTCGGAGCGATGAAGAGAAGGACAAGTTCTGGTGTGCGATAGAGGAGCTGATGGAAAACGTGAAAGATGAGGAAGTTGTTGTGGAAGGAGGAGACCTAAATGGACATGTGGGAAGGAGTATGGACGGTTTTGAGGGAGTTCATGGGGGTTACGGATATGGTGTGAGAAATGGAGAAGGTGAAAGGATTTTGGAGTTTGCTGATGGAACTGATTTGTTGATTTGTAACACTCAGTTCCAGAAAGGGGATAATAAGCTTGTTACATACACGTCAGGTGGGTCGACGACGACCGTTGACTACCTGATGGTGCGTAGGCGAGATAGGGGGCACCTCCGGGACGCAAAGGTGATCCCGGGGGAGGAGGCTGTTTCACAGCACCACTTGGTTGTCTGCGACATAAGGGTGAAAGGTGCGAGGAGAGCTCGGCGGGTGAAGTACCAACCGAGAATGAAGGTGTGGAGGTTGAAAGAGGTGACAGTAAGGGAGGCATTAAAAGAGAGGCTGAGTAGGGTCGAGGATGATGTGGTTGAGCTTGAACATGGTTGGATGTCAATGAAAGATAGTCTGTTGGGAGCCGTTGGTGAGGTATGTGGATGGACAAAAGGACCACCGAGGCACTCGGAAACATGCTGGTGGGATGAAGAAGTTGGAAAGAGGATTGACGAGAAGAGGAAGAAGTTCAAGGAGTGGCAGAAGGCGAAGGGTACGGGAGCAGAAAAAGCAGAGCATGAAAGTTATAAGGCAGCCAAGAAGGCTGCAAAGAAAGAGGTAGCAAAGGCGCAGGAGGCATGTAGGAAAATGTTCGGAGAACGCTTGGATTTGGAAGAGGGTCAGAGAGCGGTATTCAGGATTGCAAAGCAGATAGCGAAAGAGAGGTGTGATGTGATGGGGGTGAGTTGCTTGAAGGATGAAGTGGGACAAATCGTGGACCCAGATGGAATTAATTAATTAACCCAGATGGAAGTGGGACAAATCGTGGACCCAGATGGAATTAAAGGAAGATGGAAAAGATATATGGAAATGCTGTTGCATACAGAGAATGAATGGGATGGCAACATAGAGAGTAACCCAGTTTTAGGACCGGCAGAGAAGATAACTGAGGAGGAAGTTGAGGAAGCGATAAAAGCAATGAAAGTAGAAAAGCGGGAGGGCCGATATGTTGTGGGAGATAGAGTTGTGTGGGAGTTGTGGGAGATATGTTGAGGGCAGCAGGAAGTTGGTGTGTGAAGAGAATGACAGAGATCTGTAATCTGTTGGTGAAAGAAGGCCGCATTCCGGTGGATTGGGAACTGAATACCCTCGTCCCTCTATACAAGGGGAAAGGTGACCCTCTGGAGTGTGGCTCATACCGAGCGATAAAGTTATTGGAGCATGGAATTTAAGGTATTGGAAAGGGTGTTGGAGAGGAGGATAAGAAAGAAGGTGAAGATCGACGAAATGCAGTTTGGATTTATGCCAGGAAGAGGAACGACAGACGCGCGCTTTATTGTGAGGCAGTTGCAGGAGAAGTACATGGAGAAGAGGAAGCAGTTGTTTCTTGGTTTGTTGATCTGGAGAAAGCATTCGATAGGGTTCCACGCGAAGTATTGACATGGGCATTGAGGAAGTTAGAAGTGGAGGAATGGTTGATCAGAGTAGTGATGGCAATGTACAAAAGAGCACGTACAGCTGTAAGGACGAAGGACGGGAACAGTGGTGAGTTTGAGGTGAAGGTGGGAGTGCTTCAGGGGTCGGTACTAAGTCCACTACTATTTGTAGCTGTGATGGAGGTGCTGGCTCAGAACGTAAAGGAGGGTTTACCGTGGGAGTTGTTATATGCAGATGATCTGGTGTTGATTGCGGAAAGTATGGATGGACTGAAGGAAAAGATGAACAAGTGGAAGGAATGTATTTAGACAAAAGGTCTGAAGGTGAATATAGGAAAGACGAAGGTGATGGCAAGTGGTAAAGCACGTGGTGAGGTGGAAAGAGCTGGGAAGTGGCCATGTGCTGTGTGCAGGAAGGGTGTCGGAGTGAACTCCATTCAATGTACAATGTGCGCTGAGTGGGTTCATCAAAAATGTAGTGGTCTGAGAGGGTCATTAACCAGTGTGGCAGCTACATTCAAATGTAAGGTGTGCACAGAGGGAGCTGCAGATGGAGGAAATGTTGAGTTGGATCTTGGAGATGGCGCGAAGCTGGAAGGTGTGAAAACATTTTGCTACCTCGGAGACATGCTGAATGGAGAAGGTGGATCAGACACGGCAACGGTTGCTCGAGTGAGATGTGCATGGAAGAAGTTTCGGGAACTGAGTGGCATGCTGATGAGGAGGGGAGTGTTGTTGAAGCTGAAGGGAAAGGTGTATGCTGCATGTGTGAGAAGTGTTATGATTTATGGGAGCGAGACATGGGTCATGAATGTAGAGCAGCAACGAAGGCTGGAAAGGGTGGAAATGCGAATGGTTCGGTGGATGTGCGGAGTATCGTTGAGAGACACAACAACAACATGCATTTTAAGGCCATTTTCTCTGCTAGAGCGGGGGCCAAATGTTGAGAGAGAGGAAGACAAATGATGAATTGCGAAAGATGATGGGAATAGAGCCTGTGATTGATGCTGTGAAGAGGAACAGGTTGAGATGGTTTGGTCATGTGTTGAGGAAGGTTGAAAGTGACTGGTTGAGAAGAGTGATGGAAATTGACTTCCGTTTCCGGTCTTGCTGGCGAGGGTTCGTTTTTTCGCAGCTCCACACGCTCTCCATCGAAATCGAAGTTAAGTAATTGTTCCCATTTTGTATTTTCGTTAAAACTGTATTTATTTTATGGTGTATGTACGTATATTGTCCCTACAAAGATTTTCGGTGCAAATCTTTCATACCTGTATTGAAAATCGTGTTAATTCGTGTCGTCTTGAGGCCTTGTACAGTGTACACTGTACAACCTTGAGGCTTTGTTTATCTCTCAGCGGTCTGTCGTTTGTGATCCAATAACTTTCGTTCTCTGTTTTCGCAGTCTTTCCACCCCAAAGCCTACTTCCTTATGTAAATCTCAACTCAAAAAAAGAAAGAAAAAAGACTACCTTCTCTGTGCTCATTCATTTATTCATTCTTATTCGTTCGTTCGTTCTTCGACCACGTGTTTCTCCCCCATTTCCCCAGATAGATTGTCAAATTTCAACTCGTTATTTTATCGTCCATGCGATATTGTTTGATTATCGTTAGTTTTGGTTTGAATTTCCTGTAACTCGTAATTAATTAATCGTGTTCTGCTCCTCGTGTGCAGCCTTGTAGTTGTACCCCCGTCGGTGTTTTGTTAACCTAAGCGTGTTTTGCTTGGCTCTTGGTTTTTTCCCTTCTACCCCGAACATAATACTCTGTTTAACGTTCTAAATTCCCCCCCCCCCCCCCAAAAAAAAAACAAAAAAACAAAAACATTTATTTTCTGTTCTCCACGTGTACTGTTGTCTCATCCTGTATTTTCTGTCCAGGTGTGCTGTTCGCCCCGCCCCCATTATCTCCTTGCCATCCACCGTTTGCCCTGTTCACGTGACTCGTGGTGGTCCCTCTCGGCTCTCCCCCCGTTGGTATTTTTGTGCATATAAGATTGTTCACAGTTCTGTTTAAATATTATTTAAATATGTTTAACCTTTCCCCTTCTGTGTTTTATTCAGTGGTATATTACAACACGCTGTTTTTCTTCCTATTTAAAAGGCTTTTCTCAATTTCCTCTCCAACTCATTCCACTTCAAAAAAAAGAAATTCAATATCTTATACGTCTCCCTCACTACATGGTCTAAATTCACATTCATTCCATCCCTCCTCCATCGTTCTGAATCGGATTGCTAACTTGAAAATCACAACAAACCCAATTTGTTATCAATGTTCGTCTTTCATTAATCATCCACTTTCTAAACTCCCCTCTTGCCCCTCCCATCCAAATCCCCCCCCTTGCACCTACACTCCTAAACTACCCCCTTGCCCCTCCACTCTTAAACTCCCCCCTTGCCCCTCCACTCCTAAACTCCCCCCTTGCCCCTCCACTTCTAAACTTCCCCCTTGCCCCTTCCCTCCAAAACTCCCCCCTTGCCCCTCCCCTCCTAAACTCCCCCCTCACTCCTGCCCTTCAAAACTCCCCCCCAATCCCTCCCATTCAATTCAACCCCCATACCATTCCTCCAATTCTCCCTCCTCCCCCCTCCTCCTCCAAGCTGCCTCCTCCCCACTTCGTCTCCCTTCTATCTCATACCTCCACCCCCCCCCAAACCTTCTACTTTCCTCTGCCCCCCCCCCCCCAAACAACCCCTCACCCCTTCACCATCAAACCTTTCATCCTCCTCATCCTTCCCTTTCTTGGAACTCTTCTGCAACATCTGACACACTATCAACTGCTCTCCCTACCTCCCCCTCTCATCCTTCATCTTACCCTACTCCTCTCCTCCCCTCCCCTGTCCTGTACCCGATGCTCCCCCTCTCTCTTCATTAACGGTATGGACCTCAAACATCCGGAGCCTTCGCTCAAACCTGACTGATCTCTCCATACAGGTTGCTTCTGACAATCCAGACTTGATCTGCTTAACAGAGACTTTCCTCCTTCAAGATGTCTCTGATTCCTTAATATCTCTTCCTGGTTACTCCCTCCTCCGGTATGATAGACCTGAGCCTCGGCCTGGTGGTGGGGTGGCTATCTTTGTCAAAAACTCTCTTCCTCACTCTCCTTGCACTGCCCTCTTTCCTCCTCACCCGCAGGAGTACCTCTGGTTATGGCTTCCTCTCCGCTCCCACCTTTTGTTCATATGTGTTCTGTACCGTCCCCCAAGCAGTGATGACTCCATCTACATTTCACTGTGTGACAACATGGACCAACTTCTATCCACTCATCCCAACTCTCTCTTCCTCATATGTGGTGACTTCAACTGTCATCATGCCACCTGGTTGGGTGTGGGTTCCTCTCTCACCAGTCATGGCACCTCAGCAAAGGACTTCTGTGACTCACTGGGTTTGACACAATCTGTCAATTTCCCGACCCGGATCTCAGCCAATGGAGTATCTTCTCTTCTAGACTTGGTTATGACAAACTTCCCTGCTAATGTCTGCTGCTCTTCTTCTGCTCCAATCGGTTCTTCTGATCATGTGCTTGTCAAAGTGGACATCTCTCTGGCCATTCTCAGAGAGCCTCCTCAGCGTCGACGAGTCTGGCATTTCACTCAGGCCGACTGGGATGGTCTTCAAGCAGCCATCAATCGTCTGGATTGGTCTCCCATCTCCACTGCCTCTGACATCAATTCTTCCTGGGAATTCTTCCAAAGCAAACTGATCTCTCTCATGCACAGATTTATCCCATCTCGCCTTCAATTGTCTTACCCTTCCTCCCGTCCATGGTACACTGAATCTTGTGGTGAGGCAGTTGCCCTGAAACAACTTGCCTTCGCCTCTTGGAAGGCTAATCCAACTGAAGGCAATCTCAGTTCCTTCCAACAAGCTCGGAGCAAGTGTGTGTCTACCCTCAGGAGTGCCAGGAAGCACTATCTCTCCTCACTCAAGAATGAACTCTCAAACCTGTCTCCTTCCTCCAAATCCTGGTGGCGTCTGGTCAAATCCGTTTCTGGTGTTTGTTCCCCCTCCATCCCCTCTCTTACCTCAAATGGCCACACAGTTGACATCGCACGTGACAAAGCCGAATGCCTCAACTCTGTGTTCGCCTCAAAATCCTTAGTCCCAAACCCATCTCTCTCTGTTCCCACCTTTCCCAGTCGAACCCAACTGCTCCTGGACTCTGTGTCCTTCTCTCCTGACAAGGTGGAGGAGTTTTTGTCAAACCTCGACTCTGATTCTGCAACTGGACCAGACGGCATCAGCCCACGGGTCCTAAAATCCTGCTCTGCCGCTCTATGTCACCCTCTCTCTGTTCTTTTCACCCTATCTTTTGCTCAAGGTCATCTGCCAGCATCCTGGAAATCAGCTAACATTACCGCTTTACACAAAAAAGGTGCAAAAACAGATCCTTGCAACTACAGACCAATCAGCCTGCTCCCAATTATCAGCAAAGTCATGGAATCCGTCATTGCTTCGGATATGAAATCTTTCCTCTTCTCCAATGGCTTGATCTCTGATCATCAATTTGGTTTCAGACCAGGTCACTCCACTATGGACATGCTGCTTCTGCTGTCTCAACAATGGATGGAGGTCCTCAATGCCAAACAGGAAATCAGAGCTGTCTCCCTTGACATATCACGTGCCTTCGATACGGTCTGGCACCCAGCTCTGCTCACCAAACTCTCCTCCTATGGTATCCATGGAAATCTCCATTCATGGCTTGCGGACTTCCTCTCTGGTCGTAGTCAACGTGTGGCCCTGAATGGATTTCTCTCATCTCCCCTTCCTGTTCAGGCTGGAGTTCCCCAAGGCAGTGTGCTGGGCCCTGTGCTTTTTCTGGTCTTTATCAATGATCTCTCCGACTCTCTGGAAAATCCTCTCTATCTCTTTGCTGATGACTCCACTCTCTGCCGCTCCAATTCCTCTTCCCTCAGATCGGCAGTCTGCAGCCTCCTCACTCTCTGAAGACCTGGACAAAATCACAGACTGGTCAAACAAGTGGAACATGTCTTTCAATCCTGACAAATCTCACTCTCTTACTATGTCTCTCCGAAAAGATCGACTGGACAACCCTCCCATCTACTTTCTCAACAATCCTCTCCAAGAAGTTCTATCGCTCAAGCTTTTGGGTCTCACTATCTGCCATGATCTTTCTTGGGAAAACCACATTTCCAAGCTGGCCTCCAAAGCCAGTCGCCGACTGGGCATCCTCCGTCGTGCGAAGTCCTTCCTCGGCACACCTGAGCTCCTCACCACATACAAGGCTTTCATCCGCAGCTCAATGGAATACTGTTCTCCCCTATGGGCTGGTGCTCCTGCCTCACACCTGGCTCGGCTTCACGCTGTTGAATCCAAAGCTTTCAAAATCATTGGAATCTCCCGCGATGAAGCTATCTCTGAGGGCCTTTCACTCACTCACCGCAGGCAGGTAGGTGGTCTTTCTGTCTTCTACCGACTCTTCTCAGGCCTTGCTCCCCCAGCTCTCTCTGTGCTCTGTCCCCCAAATATTCCTACAGGTCGCACAAGATCTGCCAGCAACCCTCTGATGGTTAAACTGCCGAAATCTCGGCTCTCTGCTCACCTTCACTCTTTCATTCCTCTTTTCTCCCGCCTGTGGAACAAACTCCCACACTCCCTTCAATCCCTCTCCTCCCTCCAGGTCTTTAAAACAGCTGTTCACCACCATCTCTTATCTTCCCCCATCCATAACCTTGATCTTTTCTACCCCCACTAATTCACCCCTGATCCACCTTGTTTGAAATTCCAACTTCTTTCCTGGAAATCCTGGCAGTGTCCATATGTTTATACCTCTCCCCCCTCCCCCCCCCCTTCACATGCCTCCCCCCCAAAGCCCTCTCCCTCCCACAGATCTCTCGATGTCTCCATGTCTCTCGGTCCCTGCTCTCAAATGTTGTGTTTGTGTCCTTCCCCCTCTCTCCCCATCTTGTCTACCGCTCCCGATGTTATTTGTTTTATGTGTCTGTTTGTCTTTCTGTGTGATTAATGTTCGCTCTTTCACGAGCCTCGATCTTGTATACAAAAAAAAAAAGAAAAAAGAATGTAGAAGGAAGTAGAGGACGGGGAAGACCGAGAAAGACTTGGCTAAAGATGGTGGAAGAAGAAATGCGGGCAAGGAGAGATGCAGAAAATAGGGCAAAATGGAGAAGATTGTCATGGGGACCGCAAGGCTAACCCCCGCTCTAGCAGGGAAAATGGCCTTAAAATGCATGTTGCTGTTGTTGTATAACGTTTTAAATACATAAGATGTACACATTTATGCAAGATGTCCGAAAATTGATATGCCAAAATGAACGCTGAAGTTTTATTGTTATTCGAGATACTGACATAAATTTGATGTGAATCCATACATTAGAATGTCTGGAATGCTACGTTGCATAAGAAGCTACACTGTTAGGGTTAGGGTCCAAAAAAACAATCCACAAAATTTGATCAATATGAATATATGCATTAGACGTGTAAGTTTTATTTATTTAATTTTTATGGTATTGTTGAGATGTTCTCGAATTATTAATAAACTTCTGCATGGTCATCCATCATTCATGATAAATCAATCTAATTTGGCGTTCAAATTCTGAGAAACCATTTTTGAACACAGCTGTAGGGATGGATGACACAGCATCAACAATACAATGTTTAAGTCCTTCCTGGTCCCTTGGTTTGCGAGTGTAGAGTTTACTTTTTGTGAAATCCCAGATATAAAAGAATCAAAAGGTCATTGCGGGTGAACGAGCAGGCTATTTCATCGGTCCTCCTCGACCAATCTAACATTCTTGCAAAGTTTGATTTTGAAAACACTTTTAACAAATCGAACAAAGTGAGCTGGTGATCCATCCTAGTGAAAGATAGCTCTTTGCATCAAGTCAGGATTTTCTTGGAGTTGCGGAATAAAGAACTCCTGCAGCATGTTGAAGTACAAATGCTGGAGACAGTGCGTCCATCACAGAAATGGGTCCATAGATGTGAGAACGTGACATGGCACACCAAGCACGTTTACTTTCGACGAATCCCTTTTGTGTTCATACAATTCATGCGGATTTCTTCTCCCAATTTCCAACAGTTGTGATGGTTAACTTTGCATGATGTGTGAAATATAGCCTCATCACTAAAAATATATACCACCTTTTGAGGCCATTTTCCCCACAGAGCAGGGGTCGACCTTTTTCGACACCGTGGTCCCCTTTTGCCTTTCCTGCCACCAACCCTGTTAGTCGCCTCTTCCGACACACAGGGAATTACCAGTGAACTGGTACTCGATTTGCCGACCCCAGAAGGATGTCAGGCTGAGTCAACCCACCTGGTGTTAATTCAGCAATCGACCGGGATTCGAACCCAGGATCTTCAGATCCTAAGCCAACACCAGGCTTATCACTAAAAATGAGGCTTGATAAAAAAAATCTTCATCCAATTTTATCCGTTTAATTAATCCTTTCACAAAAACGCCTGGTGTTGGCCTAGCAGTTAGGGTGCTGGCTTGGGATCCGAGGATCCTGGGTTCGTTGGCTTAGCGGTTAGGGTGCTGGCTTGGGATCATAGGATCCTGGGTTCCTTGGCTTAGCGGTTAGGGTGCAGGCTTTGGATCCTAGGATCCTGGGTTCCTTGGCTTAGCGGTTAGGGTGCCGGCTTGGGATCCTGGGTTCTTTGGCTTAGCGGTTAGGGTGCAGGCTTGGGATCCAAGGATCCTGGGTTCGTTGGCTTAGTGGTTAGGGTGCAGTCTTGGGATCCTGGGTTCGTTGGCTTAATGGTTAGGGTGCTGGCTTGGTATCCTAGGATCCTGGGTTCGTTGGTCGAGCAGTTAGGGTGCTGGCATGGGATCCTAGGATCCTGGGTTTGAATCCCGGTCGATCGCTGAATTAACGCCTGGTGGGTTGACTCAGCCTGTCATCCTTCCGGGGTCGGCAAATTGAGTACCAGCTCGCTGGTAATTCCCTGTGTGTCGCAAGAGGCGACTAACAGGGTTGGCGGCAGGAAGGGCATCCGACCATAAAACATTGCTTCAAAAAGGGGACCACGGTGCCCGGAAAAGGCCAACCCCTGCTCTGTGGGGAAAAATGGCCTCTAATGGTGGTTCAATTAATCCTTCACAAACATCTGCTCTTGTTCCATGATCCTCTTCTAAAAGTTGATGAACTGTTTACATTTGATAACATCCAAACCTCAATTCCTTACAAAGGATATCATGAACAGAGCTTTTCGGAATGTTTAATATTGACTTTTTAGGGTTGTTGGTAAATTCCTCCATAACACCATTCACCCTTTCATTTGAATTTCTTGGCCTTCCAGCAGATTTCCCCTTCAGGACAAATTCTGTAACCTCAAACTGATTCACCCATCTTCGTATGGAGGGTCTTTCAGATACTGATTTGTCCATTTCACACTGAAAACGCCTTTGGGCCTGAATGATTGAACCACATTCATGTACAAATCTCACATTTTCTGCTTTCTCTTGAGGACATGTCATTATATCAGAAAATGGGGTTTCTCCAGAAACAAAAAAAGTAACAATCAATGTTCTCAACAAACTAAAACTTAGAAGCCTAATGCACACATTCATGTTATAGCAGTATCTTGAATACCAATAAAACTATTCAACGTTCTTCTGCGTATATTCATTTTCGGACATCCGGTAAATACATACAGGTAGTGGACAACAAAATTGAAACACCAATATGAAGTCACCTAATAGGGCTTTGGTCCACAACATGCGGCCTGTATGCGCCGTGTCAGAGTCCACCGGCATCTGGAATTCTGCAGGAAGGATGCAGCACCATTCTTCCATGAAAAAGTCAATCAACTCACACTTGCTTTCTGGACGTGGAAAACGTTATCTTAGGCATGGTTCCAGAATATCCCATAAATATTCGATTGGGTTCAGATCTGGTGATTGAGAAGCAATGACTATGGATAACATCATTTGTTATGTTTGAGGATGGCTGAGTTTGATGGCTGAGTCTGGATGCGGACTCGCCCATCAAACCATTGGGTGACCACGTGCCCTGCGGATGGGGGCATTGTTCATCTGGAAGATCCCTTCCGACAGGAAAGAAATGCTGCAAAATGGGGTGAAGATGATCACTCAGTACCATCAAGTAGCGACTGGCATTAACCTTGCTTTCTAAGGGAATGGCTGCACCCAAACCATGCCAGGAAAATGTGCCCCACACAGAGATCCGATATCTAAACATCCCAGCTTGTGCGTCTCTACCAAATGGACACAGATCCGATATCTAAACATCCCAGCTTGTGCATCTCTTCCAAATGGACACAGATCCGATATCTAAACATCCCAGCGTGTACATCACTTCCAAATCCACACAGATCCGATATCGAAACATCCCAGCGTGTACGTCACTTCCAAATGCACACAGATCCGATATCTAAACATCGCAGCTTGAACATCTCTTCCAAATGGACACACACAGATCCAATATCTAAACATCCCAGCTTGTGCATCTCTTCCAAATGGACACACACAGATCCGATATCTAAACATCCCTGCTTGTGCATCTCTTCCAAATAGACACAGATCCGATATCTAAACATCCCAGCTTGTGCATCTCTTCCAAATGGACATGCACAGATCCGATATCTAAACATCCCAGCTTGTGCATCTCTTCCAAATGGACACACAGATCCGATATCTAAACATCCCAGCTTGTGTATCTCTTCCAAATGGACACAGATCCGATATCTAAACATTCCAGCTTGTGCATCTCTTCCAAATGGACACACACATATCCGATATCTAAACATTCCAGCTTGTGCATCTCTTCCAAATAGACACAGATCCGATATCTAAACATCCCTGCTTGTGCATCTCTTCCAAATAGACACAGATCCGATATCTAAACATCCCAGCTTGTGCATCTCTTCCAAATGGACACACACAGATCCGATATCTAAACATCCCAGCTTGTGCATCTCTTCCAAATGGACACACACAGATCCGATATCTAAACATTCCAGCTTGTGCATCTCTTCCAAATAGACACAGATCCGATATCTAAACATCCCAGCTTGTGCATCTCTTCCAAATAGACACAGATCCGATATCTAAACATCCCAGCTTGTGCATCTCTTCCAAATAGACACAGATCCGATATCTAAACATCCCAGCTTGTGCATCTCTTCCAAATGGACACAGATCCGATATCTAAACATCCCAGCTTGTGCATCTCTTCCAAATGGACACAGATCCGATATTTAAACATCCCAGCTTGTGCATCTCTTCCAAATGGACACAGATCCGATATCTAAACATCCCAGCTTGTACATCTCTTCCAAATGGACATACACAGATCCGATATCTAAACATCCCAGCTTGTGCATCTCTTCCAAATGGACACAGATCCGATATCTAAACATTCAAGCTTGTGCATCTCTTCCAAATGGACACACACATATCCGATATCTAAACATCCCAGGTTGTGCATCTCTTCGAAATAGACACAGATCAGATATCTAAACATCCCTGCTTGTACATCTCTTCCAAATGGACACAGATCCGATATCTAAACATCCCAGCTTGTGCATCTCTTCCAAATATACACAGATCAGATATCTAAACATCCCTGCTTGTACATCTCTTCCAAATGGACACAGATCAGATATCTAAACATCCCAGCTTGTGCATCTCTTCCAAATAGACACAGATCAGATATCTAAACATCCCTGCTTGTACATCTCTTCCAAATGGACACCGATCAGATATCTAAACATCCCAGCTTGTACATCTCTTCCAAATGGACACAGATCCGATATCTAAACATCCCAGCTTGTACATCTCTTCCAAATAGACACAGATCCGATATCTAAACATCCCAGCTTGTACATCTCTTCCAAATGGACACAGATCCGATATCTAAACATCCCAGCTTGTACATCTCTCCCAAATGGACAAACAGACCCGATATTGATTGATTACTTTTCAAATTAATGAAAAGTCGTCTAAAACGTGTGCATGGGGAAGATGGGAGGATGGATTTGTTTCTCGATAATGTTGTGAATGAATTGGGAAAATTTCACACCAAGTGGTTTCACATGGTTGGGGCTCCTGAGAAGCAGGTTATGCACCACATACACAAACAATATACCTGTGAAAGCTGGTCTCGGAGACTGGCACAAGGTGGTACACCATTGTGTCCGGAGCGACACCTTGTTAATTGTGATGATGCGACGTGTGGATGCACAAACAATTAATTACACAAACCGCCATTGCTGTGCTCTTCTAATGAGCTTCTACGTTTCAGTCTTGTCCACACCTTGTGAGAAATGGCTTCCAAAAGACAAATCGATCATGTTTCAGTCTTGTTCAAACCTTGTGAGAAACAGCTTCCAAAAGACAAATCGGACATGTTTCAGTCTTGTTCACGCATTGTGAGAAACGGCTTCCAAAAGACAAATCGACATGTTTCAGACTTGTCCACACCTTGTGAGAAACGGCTTCCAAAAGACAAATCGGACATGTTTCAGTCTTGTTCAAACCTTGTGAGAAACGGCTTCCAAAAGACAAATCGGACATGTTTTAGTCTTCTGCATACCTTGTGAGAAACGGCTTCCAAAAGACAAATCGGACATGTTTCAGTCTTGTTCACACATTGTGAGAAACGGTTTCCAAAAGACAAATCGGACATGTTTCAGTCTTGTTCACACATTGTGAGAAACGGCTTCCAAAAGACAAATCGGACATGTTTCAGTCTTGTTCACACATTGTGAGAAACGGCTTCCAAAAGACAAATCGGATATGTTTCAGTCTCGTCCACACCTTGTGAGAAACGGCTTCCAAAAGACAAATCGGACATGTTTCAGACTTGTCCACACCTTGTGAGAAACGGCTTCCAAAAGACAAATCGGACATGTTTCAGTCTTGTCCACACCTTGTGAGAAACGGCTTCCAAAAGACAAATCGGACATGTTTCAGATTTGTCCACACCTTGTGAGAAACGGCTTCCAAAAGACAAATCGGACATGTTTCAGTCTTGTCCACACCTTGGGAGAAATGGCTTCCAAAAGACAAATCGGACATGTTTCAATCTTGTCCACACCTTGTGAGAAACGGCTTCCAAAAGACAAATCGGACATGTTTCAGTCTTGTCCACACCTTGTGAGAAACGGCTTCCAAAAGACAAATCGGACATGTTTCAGATTTGTCCACACCTTGTGAGAAACGGCTTCCAAAAGACAAATCGGACATGTTTCAGTCTTGTACACACCTTGTGAGAAACGGCTTCCAAAAGACAAATCGGACATGTTTCAGACTCGTCCACACCTTGGGAGAAAAGGCTTCCAAAAGACAAATCGGACATGTTTCAGTCTTGTCCACACCTTGTGAGAAACGGCTTCCAAAAGACAAATCGGACATGTTTCAGTCTTGTTCAAACCTTGTGAGAAACGGCTTCCAAAAGACAAATCGGACATGTTTCAGACTTGTCCACACCTTGTGGGAAACGGCTTCCAAAAGACAAATCGGACATATTTCAGTCTTGTCCACACCTTGTGAGAAACAGCGTCCAAAAGACAAATCGGACATGTTTCAGTCTTGTCCACACCTTGTGAGAAACAGCTTCCAAAAGACAAATCGGACATGTTTCAGACTTGTCCACACCTTGTGAGAAACGGCTTCCAAAAGACAAATCGGACATGTTTCAGACTTGTCCACACCTTGTGGGAAACGGCTTCCAAAAGACAAATCGGACATGTTTCAGTCTTGTCCACACCTTGTGAGAAATAGCTTCCAAAAGACAAATCGGACATGTTTGTCTTGTCCACACCTTGTGAGAAACGGCTTCCAAAAGACAAATCGGACATGTTTCAGTCTTGTCCACACCTTGTGAGAAACGGCTTCCAAAAGACAAATCGGACATGTTTCAGACTTGTCCACACCTTGTGAGAAACAGCTTCCAAAAGACAAATCGGACATGTTTCAGACTTGTCCACACCTTGTGAGAAACGGCTTCCAAAAGACAAATCGGACATGTTTCAGTCTTGTCCACACCTTGTGAGAAACGGCTTCCAAAAGACAAATCGACATGTTTCAGACTTGTCCACACCTTGTGAGAAACGGCTTCCAAAAGACAAATCGGGCATGTTTCAGTCTTGTCCACACCTTGTGAGAAACGGCTTCCAAAAGACAAATCGGACATGTTTCAGTCTTTTCCACACCTTGTGAGAAACAGCTTTCAAAAGACAAATCGGACATGTTTCAGGCTTGTCCACACCTTGTGAGAAACGGCTTCTAAAAGACAAATCGACATGTTTCAGTCTTGTCCACACATTGTGAAAAACGGCCTCCAAAAGACAAATCGGACAGGTTTAAGTCTTGTCCACACCTTGGGAGAAACGGCTTCCAAAAGACAAATCGGGCATGTTTCAATCTTGTCCACACCTTGTGAGAAACGGCTTCCAAAAGACAAATCGGACATGTTTCAGTCTTGTCCACACCTTGTGAGAAACGGCTTCCAAAAGACAAATCGGACATGTTTCAGACTTGTCCACACCTTGTGAGAAACGGCTTCCAAAAGACAAATCGGACATGTTTCAGTCTTGTCCACACCTTGTGAGAAACGGCTTCCAAAAGACAAATCGGACATGTTTCAGACTTGTCCACACCTTGTGAGAAACGGCTTCCAAAAGACAAATCGGACATGTTTCAGTCTTGTTCAAACCTTGTGAGAAACGGCTTCCAAAAGACAAATCGGACATGTTTCAGACTTGTCCACACCTTGTGGGAAACGGCTTCCAAAAGACAAATCGGACATATTTCAGTCTTGTCCACACCTTGTGAGAAATAGCTTCCAAAAGACAAATCGGACGTTTCAGTCTTGTCCACACCTTGTGAGAAACAGCTTCCAAAAGACAAATCGGACATGTTTCAGACTTGTCCACACCTTGTGAGAAACGGCTTCCAAAAGACAAATCGGACATGTTTCAGACTTGTCCACACCTTGTGGGAAACGGCTTCCAAAAGACAAATCGGACATGTTTCAGTCTTGTCCACACCTTGTGAGAAATAGCTTCCAAAAGACAAATCGGACATGTTTGTCTTGTCCACACCTTGTGAGAAACGGCTTCCAAAAGACAAATCGGACATGTTTCAGTCTTGTCCACACCTTGTGAGAAACGGCTTCCAAAAGACAAATCGGACATGTTTCAGACTTGTCCACACCTTGTGAGAAACAGCTTCCAAAAGACAAATCGGACATGTTTCAGACTTGTCCACACCTTGTGAGAAACGGCTTCCAAAAGACAAATCGGACATGTTTCAGTCTTGTCCACACCTTGTGAGAAACGGCTTCCAAAAGACAAATCGACATGTTTCAGACTTGTCCACACCTTGTGAGAAACGGCTTCCAAAAGACAAATCGGGCATGTTTCAGTCTTGTCCACACCTTGTGAGAAACGGCTTCCAAAAGACAAATCGGACATGTTTCAGTCTTTTCCACACCTTGTGAGAAACAGCTTTCAAAAGACAAATCGGACATGTTTCAGGCTTGTCCACACCTTGTGAGAAACGGCTTCTAAAAGACAAATCGACATGTTTCAGTCTTGTCCACACATTGTGAAAAACGGCCTCCAAAAGACAAATCGGACAGGTTTAAGTCTTGTCCACACCTTGGGAGAAACGGCTTCCAAAAGACAAATCGGGCATGTTTCAATCTTGTCCACACCTTGTGAGAAACGGCTTCCAAAAGACAAATCGGACATGTTTCAGTCTTGTCCACACCTTGTGAGAAACGGCTTCCAAAAGACAAATCGGACATGTTTCAGACTTGTCCACACCTTGTGAGAAACGGCTTCCAAAAGACAAATCGGACATGTTTCAGTCTTGTCCACACCTTGTGAGAAACGGCTTCCAAAAGACAAATCGGACATGTTTCAGACTTGTCCACACCTTGGGAGAAAAGGCTTCCAAAAGACAAATCGGACATGTTTCAGTCTTGTCCACACCTTGTGAGAAACGGCTTCCAAAAGACAAATCGGACATGTTTCAGTCTTGTTCACACATTGCGAGAAACGGCTTCCAAAAGACAAATCGGACATGTTTCAGACTTGTCCACACCTTGTGGGAAACGGCTTCCAAAAGACAAATCGGACATGTTTCAGTCTTGTCCACACCTTGTGAGAAATAGCTTCCAAAAGACAAATCGGACATGTTTCAGTCTTGTCCACACCTTGTGAGAAACAGCTTCCAAAAGACAAATCGGACATGTTTCAGACTTGTCCACACCTTGTGAGAAACAGCTTCCAAAAGACAAATCGGACATGTTTCAGTCTTGTCCACACCTTGTGAGAAACGGCTTCCAAAAGACAAATCGACATGTTTCAGACTTGTCCACACCTTGTGAGAAACGGCTTCCAAAAGACAAATCGGACATGTTTCAGTCTTGTCCACACCTTGTGAGAAACGGCTTCCAAAAGACAAATCGACATGTTTCAGACTTGTCCACACCTTGTGAGAAACGGCTTCCAAAAGACAAATCGGACATGTTTCAGTCTTGTCCACACCTTGTGAGAAACGGCTTCCAAAAGACAAATCGGACATGTTTCAGTCTTGTCCACACCTTGTGAGAAACGGCTTCCAAAAGACAAATCGACATGTTTCAGACTTGTCCACACCTTGTGAGAAACGGCTTCCAAAAGACAAATCGACATGTTTCAGACTTGTCCACCCCTTGTGAGAAACGGCTTCCAAAAGACAAATCGGGCATGTTTCAGTCTTGTCCACACCTTGTGAGAAACGGCTTCCAAAAGACAAATCGGACATGTTTCAGTCTTGTCCACACCTTGTGAGAAACGGCTTCCAAAAGACAAATCGGACATGTTTCAGTCTTGTCCACACCTTGTGGGAAACGGCTTCCAAAAGACAAATCGACATGTTTCAGACTTGTCCACACCTTGTGAGAAACGGCTTCCAAAAGACAAATCGGACAGGTTTAAGTCTTGTCCACACCTTGTGGGAAACGGCTTCCAAAAGACAAATCGACATGTTTCAGTCTTGTCCACACCTTGTGAGAAACGGCTTCCAAAAGACAAATCGGACATGTTTCAGTGAAGTGATTCTTTATCATTGAGTGATTGTGCTAAAAACGATATGTAATCACGATATCTCCAAGAGTTATTGACGGATTCCCATGAAAGTTGGTGGACACGTTGGGTTTGTGACGAGGACAAATCGTTTCGATGTTGGTGAGGATCCGACTCCGAAAACGTGAAATTAAAAATTTTTTTTTTTAGGAATTCTCCACCATTGAGAGATGGGGCCAAAAGCAATATAGAGCACGATATTTCGAAAAGTAATGTATGGGTTCTGACAAAACAAGGTGGATGATTTGATTATCCGACGAGAGTAAGTTGGTTGGGTTTTGGTGGGATACAAAAGGTAAATTGTTCGACCTGGCGGAGGTATGCGCTCTCCACCGAGTGTCCTTGAAGTTCCTGTTGTAACATCACTGATATAATTCACCGTCACTCACATTCAATGTCTGTGTGTTTCTCCCACATAGACGAGGAACTCTCACAGAGCATATATGACAAACACATGAACGCATTGTAGACAATAATCTTCCAGATGGAATAAAAACTCCTTTCTTTTTACAAACCCAGTGTATGAGTGTATGAACGCACTATTGATTGTGTACAAGTGAAATTGATCACGCAGATTAGTATTTGAGAACTCATATCAATAAATACATTGCAATAATATTACGCTTCTACATCTTTGTTGTGACCCTAAACACATCATGGCTGGGTTAGCTTCACCATTCAGAAATTGTATTGTCATGGTACAGACAAAAAATATTACATCTACAGAAATGTTTGAGGTTTCAGTCAACTTTTGCCAATTCGAATATAAACTTCCTGGGAATAATCGGAATTGGAGAGAAAAAATGAAATGGTGCTAATTTTTTGTATATACGAGCCCAGCAGATGTACTGTTGTGGCCAAAAATATTGGCACCCTTGCACTAATTTCAAATAATGCACCATTTCTTCCAGAAAATTGTTGAAATAAAAAAATCTGTTGGTATGCACCTCCAGTATGTATTTCTTTGGTTTGCAGTGAAACAAAACAAAAAAATTTGAAACAAATACGAAATGGATATCTCTGATCTCCTCTTACTGTTTCAGCTTCCCCAAGGCAGTGTTCTGGGCCCTGTGCTTTTTCTAGTCTTCATCAATGATCTCTCCGAATCTCTGGACAATCCTCTCTATCTCTTTGCTGATGACTCCACTCTCTCCGCTCCATATCTCAACCCTCACATCGGCAATCTACAGCCTCCTCACTCTCTGCAGACTTGGACAAAATAACAAACCGGTCAAACAAGTGTAACATGTCTTTCAATCCTGACAAATCTCACACTCTTACAATGTCTCTCCGAAAAGACCGTCTGGACAACCCTCCCATCTACTTTCTCAACAATCCTCTCCAAGAAGTTCTGTCACTCAAGCTTTTGGGTCTCACGATCTGCCATGATCTTTCTTGGGAAAACCACATTTCCATGTTGGCCTCCAAAGCCAGTCGCCGACTGGGCATCCTCCATCGAACGAAGTTCTTCCTTCGCACAACTGAGCGCCTCACCACATACAACGCTTTCATCTGCATCTCAATGGAATACTGTTCTCCCCTCTGGACAGGTGCTCCGACCTCACACCGAGCTTGGCGTCACGTGGTTGAAACCAAAGCTTTCAGAATCATTGGAATCTCCCGCAATGAAGCTGATTCTGAGGGCCTTTCACTCTCTCTCACCGCAGGAAGGTTGGTGGTCTTTCCGTCTTCTACCGACTCCTCTCTTGCCTTGCCCCCCCCCCCCCCAGCTCTCTCTGTGCTCTGTCCCCCAAATATTCCTACAGGTCGCACAAGATCTGCCTGTAACCCTCTTATGGTTAAACTGCCAAAATCAAGACTTTCTGCTCACCTTCACTCCTTCATTCCTCTTTTCTCCCACCTCTGGAACAAACTCCCTCACTCTCTTCAATCCCACTCCTCCCTCCAGGTCTTTAAAACAGCTGTTCACCACCATCTCTTATCCTCCCCCATCCAAAACCTTGATCTTTTCTACCCCTGCTAATTTCGGTCCCCTTGTGTTTTATACCTCTCCCCCCCCCTTCCCACACCTCCTCCCCCCAAGCCCTCTCCCTCCCACACTTCTCCCTGCTCTCAAATGTTGTGGTTGTGTGCTTCCCCTTCTCTCCCCATCTTGTCTTCCGCTCCCTCTTTTTTATATTTTGTTTGTCTGGTTGTTTTGTTTGTGAAATAAATGTTAGCTCTTTCACGATCCTCGATTCAGTATACAAAAAAAATAAAAAAATAAAAATAAAATAAATATCTCATCCCCCATCCAAAACCTTGATCTATTCTACCCCTGTTAAAATACCCCAAATCCACCTCTTTCAATCTCCATTTTCTTTCCTGAAATTTATCGCAGTGCCAATGTGCTTTGTGCCGTGTACTCCTCCCCCCCACCCCCTCAAGCGCTTTCCCGTCCACAGATCTACCGACATCCCTGTTCTCTACTGTTGTTGTACTTGTGTGCTTCCCTCTCTCCCCCGATTGTTGTTGCTCCCTTTATTGCATGTTTTATGTGTCTGTGCATGTTTTCATGTTCAATGTGTTTGCTCTTACATGAGTCTCGATTCTGTGTACAAAATAAAAAATCTTATCTGATTCCACACATAAATCCTAAAATGGCCCGGACAATATCATTGGCACCTTTTCGAAGTTGTTGGACATAATTAGATTTCAAGCAGGTGATTCTCCTTTACTTTGGAATTGAACTCACCTGTGGTGAAATGCAGGTGCATCCAATATAAAAATCACTCATTTAACCAGTTTTAATAGAGAAAAGGAGTCATTCTGCTGTTTTGTGCCACTGTATGTACTGCAATGAGCATGGAGAAAAGAAAGAGAACCAGAGAATTGTCAGAGGATGTCAGACACAAGATTGTAGCCAACCATGGTGTCAAGGCTACAAATCAATCTCCAAAGACCTTGATGTTCCTGTGTCCACCGTACGCACTATTATCAGGAGGTTTAAGGCCCAAGGCACTGCAGCTCACCTCCCTGGATGTGACCGCAAGCGAAAACTTGATAGAAGATTGCAGCGAAGGATTGTTTGAATGGTGGAGAAAGCACCTCGATCAACTGCCAAACAGATTCAAGTTGACCTTCGGACACAAGGTATGACAGTTTCACCTCGCACCATCTGTCGCCAACTCAATGAAAGTGGATTATGTGGTAGGAGACCCAGGAGGACCCCACTGCTGAGAGAGAGACATAAAGCCCGACTGGAGTTTTCCAAAAGATACCTGAACAAGCCAAAATCCTTCTGGGAGAATGTCCTGTGGACAGATGAGACCAGATTAGAGCTTTTTGGTAAACCACATCATCTATCATCTCTATGTTCACAGAAAACAAAATGAAGCCTTCAAAGAAAAGAACACTTTCCCTACAGTCAAACATCGAGGAGGTTCAGTGATGTTTTGGGGTTGCTGTGCTGTCTCTGGCACTGAGTGCCTTGAATGGCATCATGAAATCAGGAGTTTACGAAAGCATTTTGGAGCGCAATGTTCAACCCAGTGTCAGAAAGCTGGGTCTCCGTCGAACGTCATAGGTCTTGAATCAGGACAATGACCCCCAAAACACTTCAAAAAGCACCCAGGATTGGTTCAAGACAAAACGCTGGATTGTTCTGAAGTGGCCAGCAATGAGTCCCGATCTAAAAACCCATTTAACACCGGTGGGGAGATCTGAAAACAGCAGTTGGGAGAAGGCACCCGTCACATCTGGGAGAACTGGAGCAGTTTGCACAAGAAGAGTGGGACAAACTGCCAGTAGAGATGTGTAGGAAGCTCATTCATGGCTATAGGAAGCACTTGACTGCAGATCCAAAGGCCGTGCTACCAAATATTAAATCATGGGTGTCAATAATTTTGTCAATGGCATTTATTTTTATTTTCTGATTTAAAAGGATATTTTAAGTTCTGAATCAAAAACAAAGGTTCTGTAATATTAACAGTGGAATAAAGATTGTGGAGACGAAATACTTTTGTCAATTTCAACTTATTTTTCGAGAAAATTGCGAATTATTTGAAAAAAGTGCAAAGGTGCCAATATATTTGGCCACGACTGTAACATCGCTAAGGCCTAAACCAAAACGTTGAAATGGGCATTGAACTCCAAAAAACAGGATTAAACAAAAGATGAGTGTGTTATTTTCAGGTGAATTCAGGTATATACAGACTTGGCATTTAATATGGAATATTTTTTTTTCTTGACTTAGGTTTACTTTCTGAACTCAGTATATCAATCTGGTGAGTTTATTTTACCCTTCGGTGATGTCTTTGTTGAAAGAACCATGTCACTGATTGTCTTTCTCAGCAAGAAGTCAATAACACGATTATATCACAGGTGGCATGACAAAATGTAAGGACAGGTACATTTGACGATTGGCTTCACAATCGGGTATATAAGGGTTGTTGCGTTCTGTATTAGTGAAAAACAACTGCTGCACGTTTACAAAAGTTATTGCCGCTTCCTCTGGAGATGGTCCGTCAACTTGACAATGCTGTTTGTCATGGAGTGGTGGCTTTACGAAATTCTGCCATGAAACAGCGTGCTATTGCTCGGCAGTATGGCATCACTCAAGGTCAGGTGTCAAAGATCCTGAAACGAAATGCTCAGAGGGGTGTCCCTGTACGAATACCGAGGCCAGGACGTCCACGCAGAACCACAAGGAGAGATGATCGCCAGCTGCACCGGTTAGTCTGCAATGGCAGTACCAAGTCAGCTAATCGGCTTTGGGCTGAGTGGCAGCAACTGACAAATGTGCCTGTATCCAGAAGGCTAGTCAACCAACGCCTGGTTCAAGCAGGCTATCGTGCCAGGCGTCCGCTGAGAAAACCACGCCTGACCAGACAACACAGCCAGCGCCGATTGCAGTGGGCCAGATGGCAGCCAGGACACTGGAATCACGTGACCTTCAGTAACGAGTCTAGATTTCTGGTCTGTCGCCAAGATGGCCGCGTCCGAGTGCGCAGACAAGTGCATGAAGCCGACAACGAAGATTGTATAGTGCCAAGAGTCCAAGCTGGAGGTGGTGGGGTGACCGTTTGGGCTGCTTTTCATGCAGGGGGCAAAACTGACCTGGTTGTTCTGAATGGAAACCTGAACCAGTTCAAGTACAGGGTCATTCTGGAAGAAACATTGCTTCCATTTGCTCGTGCAGCCTTTCGAGGAAACTTTGTCTTCCAAGATGACAATGCATGGCCTCATCGTGCTCGCATGATCCAACACTTTCTTGCTGACCGTGGTGTAGTGCATATGGAGTGGCCTGCCATGTCCCCAGATATGAATCCGATAGAGAACTTGTGGGCAGAATTAACGCGTCAAATCGACAACTTGGACCAGCAGCCTACCTCTGTGCATGAATTGCAGCAGACTATTGTCACTGCATGGCAAGCGATTCCTGTCCAAACCTTGGCAAATCTCGTGAACAGCATGCCTCGACGTGTACGTGCTCTCCTGAATGCTCGTGGGGGTTACACGAAGTACTGAACTGTAATTTAACTGTCTGTAATCCCAGTCATAATTTAGCTTTTGTTTTTGTTGAATTTTTTTTTGGCTAATGTGCAAAATAAAGAGATACTTCTGGAAAACGTACAGAAGTTTAACACAGTACTGTCCATGAATTGAGTTCGATATCAGTTTGCATCACTTTCAAGGATCAATTTATTTGCTTCGAAATGTCAAATGTGGTTTTTGTTTCTTTTAAAGGTCACATTAACAAAATCTAGAATAATTTCAACATAATTCCAATGATCTTTTGGTTCCAAGTCACCTTGAAAAGTAAGTTCACCCCCACAAACAAATATTCCATATTAAATGCCAAGTCTGTATATTGTTACGGTTTTGCAATAAAAGACACCCCCTCTCGTTAATTACACGACAGCATGTAGCCTGCAGTAGTCATTATTTCTTATTAAATGTAAAGATTAGCTCCCTTTCTATTTTGTAGTAATTAAAGCAGATATGCGCTGAGTTCGGCAGGATTCCAACCCCCCTCGTATGGGCGAGAACGGGCCGTGAAACCTTCCCTAGAGGGAGGCGTGGCTGAATGAACGACCGCACGTTACCAACATCGGCCAATGGTAGGCCGTGGAACCTTCTAGAAAGAGGTAGGGCTGAATGACCGCACGTGACTAGCAGTGACCAATGGTAGGCTGTGGAACCTTCTAGAAGGGGATTCACCTGATAAGGTCCGTGCCGATCGTTCTTTGAGCTTTCTCTCCACGTTCGTCCTTCAAGCTGACCGTCATCTGAGCTGGTTCTTCCATGCGGCCCTTCTCCTCCGGACCTTCCTTCAAGCGGTGGATCATCCTCCGAGTGGACCTTCCTTCAAGTGATCGACCTGGGGGCCACGCACGGGAACTGCCGGACCTGAGTTAGTGTCCGCACGTCCACCGGTACGAGTCTAACCTGTGTTTAATTCATTCCCTGTGTGTGCGAGTGTGCCAGGTGCCTATGTTGGGATTAGGTAGGTAAGAATTATTGTTAAGTCTGCTTCTCATCCTTTTTTCTGTGCTATTGTGAATAAAAGACGTGCACATTTTGTTTCCTCTTGACCTGCGTGTGTGCATCCTTCAACCCATTGACCCGGCATCGTCCGAAACCGAATCCGGCTGCTCAATTAGGCCCAGAGAACACGCAGGGTAAAACCGCGACCTGCTTCGGCACACCTGATTGGAATGGGTGTGGGAACGTGATGGGTTCAATTCCCGGTCTTCCCGGCCACGTGGTCTCGAAGGTATTCGGATCACGGTCAATAACTCTTCGACCCGTGATTGGGGGGGTTGGCGATTGGAGTTGCTACGCAACCTACCGGGCACGAGTTTCATCTCACGATCGACGGTCGGTGGACCCGGTGTCTGTGGTGAAATGGGGACTTAACCCCACCCCATCCCCCTTAGTACATCGACAGACCCGGGATCCGCAACAATATATGTATATGTATATACATACATATATTGTATGTATGTATATACATACAATATATGTATGTATATACATACTGTACATATATATATGTACAGTCATGTGAAAAAGTAAGTACACCCCATGTAAAGTTTTGACTTTTTCAACAAATTTCAATATACAGCTATTTGATCTTCATTTCAACAATATTGATAGATGAAGGTGATATAATATAATAAATATCATGAAACATTTACATTTTGTAGTCCATTGTATAATTTAAATAAACATAAATGCAAATTTCGCATGTGGAAAAAGTAAGTACACCCCTACATTTATCACTACTTCAAATACCTAAAATTAGAATCAGGTGCACCAGCTCAGGTGCAAATGATTAGAACATCGTTAGAGAGGATCTTGGAGGAACCTGTCTTATTTAAACCTCAGACATTTAGTTTGGTTTGCTCTTTGTTGTTGAAGTGTGCGACGTCACCATGCCGAGATCAAAATAGCTCTCTGAGGCTTTCAGAAAGAAGGTTATAGATGCCTACGAGTCTGGGAGGGGATTTAAAAAGATCTCCAAACAATTTGAAATCAATCATTCGACTCTCCGGAAGATCATCTACAAGTGGAGAAGATTCCAAACAACTGCCAACTTGTTCAGGCCAGGCCGCCCCAGCAAGTTCAGCCCAAGAGCAGACCGCAAGATGCTGAAAGAAGTCTCTAAGAACCCCAGAATGTCATCACGGGACCTACAGGTAGCTCTTGCCACTGTTGATGTCAAAGTGCACGAGTCTACCATTGGAAAGAGGCTGCACAAATTTGATCTACATGGGAGGTGTTCCAGGAGGAAACCTTTGCTGTCCAGAAAGAACATCAGGGCAAGACTAAAGTTTGCCAATGAACACCTAGGCCAAGACTAGCACTTCTGGAACAATGTGCTCTGGACAGATGAGTCAAAGGTCGAGCTATTTGGGCACAGTACCAGAAGACATGTTTGGAGAAAACCAAAGACAGCATTTTACCACAATAACCTGATACCAACTGTAAAGCAGGGTGGTGGAAATATTATGGTTTGGGGCAGCTTTGCTGCATCAGGGCCTGGGCAGCTCACCATCATAGAATCCACTATGAATTCTTTATTGTACCAGAGGGTGCTTGAGGATAATGTGAGGCCATCTGTCGGAAAGTTGGAGCTCAACCGAAGGTGGACCTCGCAACATGACAATGACCCTAAACATACCAGTAAATCCACCAAGGAATGGCTGAAAATAAAGGAATGGAGGGTTCTGGAATGGCCAAGTCAAAGCCCGGATCTAAATCCCATCGAGATGTTGTGGGGGGATTTGAAACGAGCTGTGCATGCAAGAAACCCCTCAAACATCGCACAGCTGAAAGAATTCTGCATGGAGGAGTGGGAAAAAATTTCTCCCAGTCGATGTCAGAGACTGGTAGACAGTTATAAGAAATGCCTACTTGAGGTTGTTTCTGCCAAAGGGGGCAATACCACCTATTGGAGCCAAGGGTGTACTTACTGTTTCCACATGCGAAATTTGCATTTATGTTTATTTAAATTATACAATGGACTACAAAATGTAAATGTTTCATGATATTTGTTGTATTATATCACCTTTATCTTTCAATATTGTTGAAATGAAGATCAAATAGCTGTATGTTGAAATATGTTGAAAAAGTCAAAACTTTACATGGTGTGTACATACTTTTTCACGTGACTGTGTGTGTATATATATATATATATATATATATATATATATATATATATATATATATATATATATATATATATATATATATATATATATATATATATATATATGTCACGTGCCCCCCCTTAGTGAATACTGGGGAAGCACGGATAGCAATCGAGCATTACTTTGAGGCGTTGTTCAATAGCGGATTTTATATCTCCGCGCGGGCGGATGTGAGAAGAAGAAAAAGCTGGACGCTTTTACCTGCCGCGATCCCCGAGCAGTCTTCAATCCTGTGGAAATAAACTCAAACGGAATAAAATGTACAAAATAAACAGGTTTATTAAACGGAACCCGAGAACGATGAAAACGCGATGCTCAATTAAATGTCTTAAATTGGGACGTCCCCACACCAGACTTGTAATACATACAAAGGAAGAATATATGAAAATAAAGGGCCGTGTGTGTGTGTGAGGCCTTAGCTCAACCAGCAGAGGTGGATGGCGTTCTCCTCGGGAATGGCGCCGTCCCAGGCTGTTGGCGTGAAAACAGGCGTCACTGCACGGTCCGTCTCACGCCACAGCACTCCTACTCTCATCAGAACACACACGCACGCAGGCATCAGAAGCAAGAGTCGAGGGCAGAGGTGGGCGAGAGGAGCAAGAAGTCGAGGGCAAAGGAATCCAAGAGGCAGTAGAGGGAAGAGGTCCAGGAGCGAAGGGATCCAAAACAAGAAGAAAATGCCGGCCAGCCAGTTATTCTATTGGTCGTCTCGCTACATCAGCTATCCTCTTCACCAATCAGCGTGCCGCTTCTTACTTGCTCCTGACGTTATCGGTGGTACCTGGCCAATCGGTGCTCTGCTTTCCCCTCGGCATTCCTTCCACCAATCAGTGGCCAGCTTCTTGCCCCTGCCTTGACCAATCACGAGTCCCTCCTTACCCTGGCCTTCCCGTTGGTCGACATCTGGCCCAATAGCGAGTCCTTTCTTACTCTGGCCTTTCATTGGTCAACTCCTGCTCATTGGTGTGATCTCCCCATCAACCCCTCGACCAATCCATCGCGAGGTGGGCATGGCCTCAGCCGGCCTAAACAATGTTTTATTGCCATGTTGGCACAATGTGTGGCACTTCTTGCCTGCACTTCTGGTGAGTTTTATTGTGGGGGAGAATTTAATTAGTATGTGTGTGTAGTGCTTTTGGGCCTGCCTCGTGTCCATTGGTGTAGTGCCATATGGGACAAAGGATAAATCACAAGGTCTCACGAACAGGGGAATTAACACAAGGCCATCCTTGTATGACCACAAATATACGAGCTTAAACCAACATCCGGGCTGAACAGGTCCTCTACTTATGTACATCGAAAGGGTTCTTCTTCTTAACGATAGTCGGAGCACGATACCTACACAGATCTACCTGATCTATACATCACTCTACCCCAAAATTCATAACTATATATATTGTTACGGACACGACTTTAGATGTTGCTTGACCGAGCGGAATGGCCGCCGTGTTCGCACAGTTTATCCGATTCTTCCCCAACTCACCCGATTCCACTCGAACGTTGGCCGAATCGCGCTACGCTAAATCAATGAAGGAAAGGACACAACGGCTGGGATAAATGCAACGACACAAGGGGTACAGTTCTCAAGACCTCCGGAGGAGGATATAATTGGTGATGCAGAAATGGGTAGATTACACGGTAAGAGGTAAAGCACAGAAAAGATGGGCACTTAGACACAGTCTTATCGATCCCCGACAGACCACAGACAAACGGGACAAGACTGACTTACACGGGGATTGATGGCAGGGAAGGACAGGCAGTCGATAGCACAAGGTGCACCTTGGCTCAGGGGTAGAATCAACACGGTCCGGTCCAGAGATGCGGGGAGGTATTGTAGCGCTCGGATGTGGCGTCTTCTCTCTCCAAGCTGAGGGCGCATCTGACGTCACCTCCCTCTTCCTGCGCATGTCCAGCGGGGAGTGACACGCCCTCGGCTCGTTAGCTCCGCCCCAGATGGAATCGGTCCGCCGCTTCTATTGGGTGCGGGGGGTTACCGGGCTCCGCCCTTGACGAGGAGCTGACAGCGAGCCCCTGCGTGGTAACCCCGTCGGAGCACATGTTCAATGGCGGCTAACCAAGCCGGAATGAGGACGCACACTCCCCGCGCCGCCGCCGCTGTTGTTGTTGTTGTTGTTGTTGTTGTTGTTGTTGTTGTTGTACCATGAGGAAGAGCTGCGGGGAGGTATTGGGAGGTCCTAAACTTTCTAACGGTGCCATACAATCACATTCTGGTGCAACGAAGAGTCAGAATTAATGGAAACGAGTCCTTAACTGACATAGACTAAGAATAACTAGCAAGATGTCCTATAGTTGTCTACGTGAGATGCGGTGGACCTGGATGCGACATTTAATGGGGGAAATAGGGGGAGGTCGGAGCTACAGAGTGTTGTTTACAGAAAATGGGACTAGGGAATGGGGGATTGGGGATAGTTGGGAAGTATTGGGGAAATAGGGGAATATTTACAAGCGGATATGGATGGAGGCCAATCTCATATCCGCAACATTGCACCCTTCTCTACCTCGGGGCGTCCCGACCCGATAAATTTTTACTTACTTTAGTGTGGCACTCAGATGTAGTTCCCTCTACTATTAACTCAACCCTGAGTGCGACAGTTTTACAGATGTTCACAAATGAGTAAATATGTCCCCCTGCGACGTTGCACCCTTCTCCTCACAGAAACACACCCACAGGATAACCGAACCGCGGAAAGAATCCTCAAACTAAACATACAGCCGGTAGGGACCATCATTTATACAAGACTACACTGATATTTACACTACGATCCAGGACCTGTTTTTGGAGGAACACATGCAGATGTTATGCATAGAGAGAGCACGCATGCCAGCATCGATACACCAACCCACGAGTGCCCTGTGGCCATACGGCCTTTAATAATGTGCAGAGCACCCCTTCCAAGCACCAAAAGCACCACCCCATCATGTACAGTCAGCACCATCCGGTGCACCAATAAAGTGTTCATAGTCACCGGTGGTGTCGCAGCCGGCCGATGTTCTGCCGCTGGTCTTGCCTCCCTGAAGTGCACTTGGCCTTCTGGCTTCTTTCAAAAATAAAGAAAGGCGCCAACCGCGTCCATTTCTAAATTGTGGTCCATATGGTGTATCGATCCAGGCAGCAAGCAGCGAAAGTACAGGCCCACAACTGCGGAGCCAGCACCTCTCTCTCCTCTCTCTCTGCCCCAAAGCCAGATCCTCGGAGGTGGGAGACAAAAGAAGACAATTGAGTAAGGTGGTAAGGGCGCAAAAGTGCACGCAATACAAGGTAATGCACACTGGGGGCACATGGGAACCAGGTGAGACAGGTACGTTCCTACCGTACGCCCCCCCCCCCCCCACCAGGTAACCTACATTGCCCCTCCCTTACCCCTTACTGTATCCACAAAACACAACACTACCCATAAACATCTACTTTACACATCAACAAACGTCCCTACTGTCTTCCCCGTTCCTCCCATAAACCAAATTCGTCTTCTCTCCCTCCTAACCAATCAAATTTGCCATTTCCAACTCCACATCAAAATTTGCCATCACCAATTCATCATCAGTCCCTCCTAGGGAGGGAGAGATGGAATCACCCCAATGTCTCATCCACGTCGTGATGCGTCTCACAAATCCAAACAGCAATTCTCATTTCCTGCAACACAGAACAAAGAAACACAGGTGTGGAGTCATCATCACCACAGGTAAGTGGCTGCGTATGGTGCGACAGGTTCATCAATCCTAACTACTTCCTAAATGACTTTAACAACTTTACATTACCCGGGGTCTTTCCCTGCCAATCCATTGGCCAACTTACACTATGGGTTCTAAAAACCAATTCCCATTGACCAAACTGTGGTGCTTCTCAATTTGGGGTCTCACTCCCCCGATTCAACACTCGGTGCCCTCGCACAATTTCTGGGCTGTGACATGTAGCTCTCCCAGCAGGTCTACCCACCTGCACACCTCCACCACTGTAGTTGCCACCCGAGCTTACCTGCTCCTCACCCTAACCTAACTAACTGGGGAAGGCCCTCTCGCACTCTCACCCCCTCAGTGCCCTCTCTGGCACGGGCTGCCCGATCCACACCCGGGATCCTCAGGCACCCACTGACACTAACGGCTCCCAGAGCCCACCTGCGGCCTCACCTGGCCGACATCCTCACAGTGGTGGAGTGCCCAAACCAACTACACACACTAACAGGCTACACGCCCAGCCATTTCCACAACACTAATGCACCCATCCACAATACCATTCTGCAACCGCACCACGAATGCCAATATCCAACCACAATTTACCTATACCCTCTACCTAACACTTACACTACCCGCCCCGGGTACTCGTGAAAGGGGTCCACTCTTCCCCCATCCACACCTTCGCACCATGCACACCACTCCGTACCACCTACTCCATGTATTCCACACACCTGTACTTGCACACCTGTGCTCTCATACTTGGTGCCGCCTGCACCCTTCTCTCCCCCAAGCGCATTCGCGCTGATCCACAACACTCACTACTCATACACTGCTCCACACACCTGTTCAGTTGCAGACCTGTGCAATCACACCTGTTCAATTCTCACACACACGGCATCATCTCATCTAACTACTCCCCTCTGAAACTTGCGCTTCCCAGTCGTCCCTTTAAACTATTGCGCTCCCACGTCATTATCATCCACACTAAACTACCTGCGTCCCCACTACAGGTATCAGTCACTAACTAAACTTAACGTTACCTAATGTCATCTTCGCTAGATCCCTACACACGATATATCCTAACCCACCCGGGCTAGTTTTCACTGCCATCAACCCCATAAGCTATAGCGCATTTGCCCCACTCATGGGAAGGGTGGCAGGGATGCCACCCTTACCCACCGGGCCCATCGCTCATCAATCCCCCCAGTCCTCTGGCACTAATAAGCCCCCCTTATTCAGAGGTACTGGGTCCCGCCTCGGCATCTAAAGCCGAGGCAATCCACGGGGGCGCCTGCTCGCCGGTGTAGGGTCTTATTCGGTCGGCGTGGACGATCCGAGGGAGGGCTCGTGGCCCCATTTTGATTTTTACTACCACGTCACAGACTTGCGACAGGACGACCCCCGGGCCTTGCCAGGGAGAGGTGAGTTTCGGGCACCTACCCTTCCTCCTCCGGGGATTGAAGAACCAAATCTTCATCCCCGGAGTGTACTGACTCCCCTGGCTCCGGTGGTCGTACCTGCGCTTCATCGTTTCCCCCGCCAGATGGAGTTGGCGGCGGGCGAAGGCATGGACTAGCTCCATGCCTTCCTCTAGGTGACGTGCGTACCCCTCCCTCGGCGGGTTGACCACTGTGTCTGGCACGGGACCGCATAGCAAGTCGGCGGGAGCCCGTAACTCCCGCCCATACATAAGCAACGCTGGACTGCATGCGGTGGCCCCGTGCTGGCTGGTTCGGTAGGCCATGAGCAAATAAGGGAGATGTTCGTCCCAGTCATCCTGACGGGTGGCGGTGAACAGTGCCAGTTGTTGGATTAGAGTTCGGTTGAATCTCTCCACCATCCCGTCAGATTGAGGTCTTAAAGGCGTTGTTCTTGTTTTCCGAATTGACAGGAGACTGCACACATCTTTTAGCAATTTGCTCTCAAAATTTCGTCCCTGGTCGGTGTGCAACTCCTGTGGAATCCCATGCCGGCACACAAATCCTTCCACGAAGGCCTGCGCTACCACCCCTGCTTCTTGGTTGGGGAGGGCGTAGGCCTCCGGCCACTTGGTGAAGTAGTCCATCACAACGAGGATGTACTTATTACCTAGGCGGGTGCGGGGTAGTGGGCCTAGGATATCCATGGCCACCCGCTCTAGGGGGGCCCCCACCTGGTGTAATTGAAGGGGGGCCCTCATCCTCCGTGCTGGTCCCTTTTTGGCAGTACAGGCGTCGCATCTCCGACACCAGTCCTGTATGTCGCGACCCATATTCACCCAATAAAACCTCCGGCGTACCTGCGATGTCGTCTTTGTCCTGCCCAAATGGCCGCCGGGGCGGGTACCATGCACCTGTTGCAATATATCTAGTCGAGAAGGAAGACTAGGTCCCCCTGCACCCCCCGGAGATATACTTCTAATCAGTGTTTCTAGATTGGAAAAAATGTGTAGAAAATGACTAGCTATGGCCCCAAGCTGAAAAAATGTCCCACATACCATTTTTATGCAAATTACTGCTGCAAATTTTATGCAAAATTATGCAAATTTTATGCAAATTTTTGATGAGGAGTAGAGTTGAGGGGTCTTTGAGGGCTTCATCGAGGTGCTCTCGGTTGCAAGACTGGGTCATTCTGAGAAGCACAGCAGGGTCAGAGATCATGATGTTCTCCTCCTCAGTGAATCTCTCCATCAACAGCCTCTCCATTGCCTCACACACTGTTTTGAGGCAAAAGAGGGACTTTGCGTAGGCCTTTCCACTGAGAACACCTTTGAGAGATCCACTTGTTACTAGTTGTGCCTCAAAGAGAATCTCTGCATATCCAGAACCACGCATCTTGTGTCCAGTGAGCATCCCGATGTAGTTCATGGATGTGTGGAAGGGTCCAATCGTTACTACATGACTAGCAAATTCATTTGGCCAGCGCCAGATGATGGGAAGGGCTTTCATGCAGACACCCAGATCAAATGTATTCAGGACCCATCTCTGACCCACCTCAGCAGTTGCTGCCTCGGAATGCTTCAGTAGCTCACGAACAACTGCGTTGTCTGTGATCGGTTGGTGGATAGGCGTGCAGTAGTCGACTGTTGATTTGCTGGGTGGGGGAGAACCAGTTGCAGAGGTGAAACCCCCTAGCCCAGGCACAGGCTGCAGGCCACAGCTTCCGATGTATCTGATGAAGAGCCAGATGTAGTACTCTTGCATCGTAGTGGCATAGACTGTGTCATTCTCTGCTGGCGGTGTGAATGATGAGCGTTCCGAGGCAGCAACTGCTGAGGTGGGTCAGAGATGGGTCCTGAATATATTTGATCTGGGTGTCTGCATGAAAGCCCTTCCCATCATCTGGCGCTGGCCAAATGAATTTGCTAGTCATGTAGTAACGATTGGACCCTTCCACACATCCATGAACTACATCGGGATGCTCACTGGACACAAGATGCGTGGTTCTGGATATGCAGAGATTCTCTTTGAGGCACAACTAGTAACAAGTGGATCTCTCAAAGGTGTTCTCAGTGGAAAGGCCTACGCAAAGTCCCTCTTTTGCCTCAAAACAGTGTGTGAGGCAATGGAGAGGCTGTTGATGGAGAGATTCACTGAGGAGGAGAACATCATGATCTCTGACCCTGCTGTGCTTCTCAGAATGACCCAGTCTTGCAACCGAGAGCACCTCGATGAAGCCCTCAAAGACCCCTCAACTCTACTCCTCATCAAAAATTTGCATAAAATTTGCATAATTTTGCATAAAATTTGCAGCAGTAATTTGCATAAAAATGGTATGTGGGACATTTTTTCAGCTTGGGGCCATAGCTAGTCATTTTCTACACATTTTTTCCAATCTAGAAACACTGATTAGAAGTATATCTCCGGGGGGTGCAGGGGGACCTAGTCTTCCTACTAGACTAATCGGTCTTAAATTTATTTGGGACTACCACCAGCCAGGAAGTTTTATCAGAGGGAACCTCCACCCACTTGCGATACAAGATGTTATCCTTCAATTCCAGGGTCTGCCACTGAGCCCAATACGCCTTTGTTTGCGCCCCGAGGGGGGTGACCTCTTCCCCCTTTGGTCTTTGCCCCAATTTGACCCAATTGAACACTGGCCCCAGGACAGGATCCTCCTGCTGGGCCGTGCTCCATGCCAAAGTTCCGAATTCCTCATCTGCGGTTAGTGGCAAAATTGGCCCTCTCACCCGGGTTGCCCGGACAACGAGGGTCGGGTCCGAATCGCCCAATTGTTCCCTCTCCTCGTGTCTCGCACAAAATTTGCAGTTTTCCCCCAGACAAGGACGCCGAGAGAGTGCGTCCGCATTACCATGGGCCTTCCCGGCCCTATGGGCCACATCAAAATCGTACTGCTGCAACTTTTCCAACCACCTTGCAATTTGGCCCTCTGGTTCCTTGAACCGAAGGAGCCATTGCAAGGAGGAATGGTCAGTTCTAACCAAAAATTTCCGCCCGTACAAGTACGGGTGGAAATGGTTCATGGCAGCCAGCATAGCCAATAACTCTTTGCGAGTGACACAATAATTTCGCTCGGGCCTACTTAAGGCCCGACTATAGTAACCAATCACTCTCTCCACGCCCTCCTGTGTCTGAGACAAAACTGCGCCCAATCCTTCCTGGCTCGCATCCGTGTCCAGGGTAAATGCCCCGTTGCTAGTGGGGTAAGCTAGAAGGGGTGCGGATGTTAGACACCCCTTCAATTTTTGGAAGGCCTCGTGGCACTCCCGTGTCCAATTAAATCGCGTCCCCTTCTCCGTAAGCCGGTGGAGGGGACGGGCCAACTCCGCAAATTTCGCCACAAAGCGCCGGTAGTAGGTGCAGAGTCCCAAAAATCCCCGCACCTCCTTGATGGTACGTGGTGCGGGCCACTCCTCTACCGCTTTAATTTTGTCTGGGTCCGTTTTTACCCCCTCGCGGCCGATCACGTGACCTAGATAGGCCACCTCTCTTGCAAACAAAGTGCACTTACTCGGGTTCAGCTTCAACCCTGCCTGTCTGAGGCACCCGAACACCTGGTCCAAATTAGCTACCGCCTGGGGGAAGGGCTTGGCATGTACTAGGACGTCATCCAGGTACACCAGGCATGATTGCCATGGCATGCCGCCTAGTACATGTTCCATCAATCTTTCAAAGGTGGCGGGGGCGTTACACAAACCAAACGGCATCACAGTAAACTGATACAGTCCCTTACCTGTGGAGAATGCCGTTTTCTCCTTCCCTGCCCTATCCATCTCCACCTGCCAATACCCACTCTTGAGGTCCAAAGTTGAGAACCAATTTGAGCCCGCAACGGCATCGAGGGTGTCATCAATCCTTGGCAGGGGATATGAGTCCTTGAGTGTCACGTTGTTTAGCTGGCGATAGTCCACGCAGAACCGCGTGGTCCCATCCTTCTTTTTGACCAGCACAACAGGTGACATCCAAGGACTTCCCGAGGGCTCGATCACGCCTGCGTCGAGCATTTTTCCAACCTGCTCGTCAGCTTCCGCCCTCTTGCTCCAAGGGAGCCGTCGGGCGGCCTGACGAATAGGCCGGGCCTCACCGGTGTGGATCTGATGTTTCACCAGGCCCGTACGTCCAATATCCTTGGTGGACAGGGAGAAGAGGTCCAAATGGGACCCAACCAGTTTGTGTAAGGCCTCCCTCTGGGTACCTCCCAACTCTACGCTACTACGATTTACCATCTCGCAAATGGGATCGGGCCAATTCCTACTTCTTATTGAAGGCTCCCCCCGGGGCCGGCTCGGCTGGACGTTCTCGCCCCTCACTGTCGCGACTTCCTCAACTGGGGTGCAGCCAGCTACCCTCGTGCCCCTTACTATAGTGCGTGGTTCTGTACTTATATTTATTACTCGGACGGCCACTACCGGTCCGTCCGTTTTTACAAGGGTGCGGCCCACGATTAAACCCGGTATGGACTGCGCTGCCACCGGTTCGACCAGGCCGCAGGACTCCTGCCATGTTGGGCGAGCTGCCCACCGGGCCGGCACTATCGCCTCGGCCCTTGGGGGAATGGTCACGGCCTCGGAAGCCTCCAGCTCCGCTCTCTCGGCCGTGCTCACTCCCCCTAACGGCAGCTCTTCTACTCCCACCTGCAGGATCCCCCGGCACAAGTCGATTTTACAACCGCTGGCAGTCAACAAATCCAACCCTATTAAACATGGGTCGCACACCTCCGCCACCCAAACATCTATCTCCCTCCTTACCGACCCTAACTTGAGGGTCACAGAACCACGCCCTATGATCGGGGCCGTTACCCCGGTAGCGAGTTGCAAACTATAATTTTGCAGGCGCTGGATCTTATCCCAGCCACCTGCGCTCGAATCAAGGACCACAGGGCTGATGATCGTGGCGCTAGCTCCTGTGTCCACTACGGCGTCTACCCCCACGCCGGCAATTTTGCATCTGATTGTCAGGCTACCGGTTCCAATCTGGCCACAATAAATGACCTGTCGCGTCAATGAGGGCTCTCCTCCATCCTCTTCTGCCGAACACCGCCCTACGTGCCCGACACCTTCTAGTTTCCCGGGGTCTGGCGGGGGGGGAGGGGGGTGTCTGGGGTCGGCTAACCCGCTCCCCCCTGGGCGGAGTTGAGGACCTCAACCGCCGGGTATCATCCCGGGGCGTGGCTCGACAGTGCCGCGCCAGGTGACCCAGACGGTTGCAAGTATAGCACCTCACCTGATAAGGTGCTTGTCTCCGGAATTCCAAATCCCCCCCCCCCCCCGTAGGTCCGAATTGGATTACCCGCTCGTGGTCCACCGCGGGCCACCTCCGGGGCCGCCTGCCATGGTCCAGGTCCCGCCAGGCGCTGGTCCACCAGCCTCCGGACCATGCCCGCCAGGTCAGGACTCACGTCGGGGGCGGGCCCCCTAAGGGGTCCGCCCTCCATCGGGGGTCCCACCTGGCGGACCGCCATTGCGTGACGCTCGCTCCCCCGGGCCAGGGGCCTCGCTGCTTCCCAACGGGCCGCAGCGTCAGCCGCCTGGCTCAGAGTCTGCGGGCGCCACATGGCGAGCTGTTGCCGGAGCTCAATATCCGGGAGGGCCTGGATAAAATGGTCCAGCGCCAGGCTTTCCCGGGAATCCGCTGCCATGCTAGCATGTGCGATCCCCACTGCGCGGCGAATGTCGTGGGCAAGTTCCCCGATAGCTTCCTGGGGCTTGCATTTTCGCAGCGCGAGCTGAGCTTTAACAAGCTCGCTCTGCTGTTCAATGCCGAATCGATTAATTAGGGCGTCGCGGAGGGCTGGCAGGGTGAGAGCACCCGGTGGTAATGTCGTCAGCACCTCCGCCGCCGCGCCGCGCAACGCGGCCACCAGGTGTACTCCACCTTCGTCCTCACCCCAACCGTTGCCCTTACACACACAGTCAAACTGCGCCAGGTACGCGCGTAGATCACTCTTGCCGTCATACGGCGCGAGTGGGACCTTGTGGGACCACCTCGTATGCGAGTCGTTGCCCGCCTGCCGGACCCCGTGCGTCACCCCTTGCGGGGTCAGCGCGGGGCCGAACCGGCCGGGCCCCCACAGTACATTACCCCCAAGGGGCTCTCGTGCCTCCCCTGTCCCTCTAACAACTACCCCTGTTGGTGTCGATGCATGGGTCACACTTCCGCAACCCGCTACCCATTCCATACCACCACCACCTTGCTCACCCACACCTCGCACCTCTCCCATCACCGGACCCTCTCGCTCGCACCCTCGTTCCATACCCTCCGGACCAGCCATACACCTCACTCTTGGCCTCTCACGAACATCCGGGTCCATCTCGACCCCCAAGCTTATTAAATCACCTGGCGCATCATACGCACGACCATATTGGTCACCACTTACACCGGGTCCTCTTTCTCTTCGCTTCTCCTCCATCACCTGCGAATCCCTCATCCGGTTAATGAGCACATCATCACGATCCGAACACAGACTTTGGACCAATTCTTTTACTTCCTCCTTTATCTCTTTCTTATCCTCTCTCCGTCGCTTCTTAATTTCGCTCACCCCTTCTTCCACTTCTTCTAATTTCTGCTTCACCTCCTTCATCTCCTCGTGCGCCCCTTTAAGTTCTTCCTCTAACTCCACTTTATTTTTTTCTATGTGCTCCCGCACCTCCCGCTCTTTAACCTCCATCACCTCTACCACCTTGTTCATTTTCCTCGTCAGGTCCTCATGTACCGTCTGACACTCTTTTTTAATTACCCCTACGTCCTTTTTCATCTCCTTCTGTGTCGATTTTAAACCCTCTATTACCGCTGTGTTCTTCTTTACCTGTTCCCCCAACTCCTTTTGTCCCCACTGTCAGTTGTTCTACTCCCAGCGTCAACTCCTCTATACCACCTTGCAATTTTACAGTCCCCTTTCTCACCTCCTTCTCCATGCGCTCCTTACAGTGCCTCACCTCCTCGCGCACTCCTCCGACCTCCTCACTCACACCTCTTCTGATCTCTTCTCCCATCACTTGCATCTCCTGCCCAGATGCCACCCTCATCTGCTCCATTTCCTCCCTGTGAGCATCCAATTTAGTTTCTACCCCCATTCTGACCCCCTCTATCTGCTGCCCCATTTGTTTAACTTCCCTTTCTGCTTGGTCCCTCATGTCCCTCAATTTGCCTTCCATACTGTTTTCTAACTCCTCTAACCCCTTTTTCATCCCTTCCATTTGATTCTCCTGAACGGCCATTCTGTTTTCTACCCCCATTAACCCCTCCTGTATTTCCCCTAATCTATTGTCTAATCCCTCTATTCTACTCCCTAACCCTCCGATCTGGGCCCCCATGTCCTCCCTCAATTTCTCGCTATTGGACCCCATCCTTTGTTCTAACCGTTGGCTATTGGCCCCCATGTCCTCCCTCAATTTCTCGCTATTGGACCCCATGTCCTCCCTCAATTTCTCGCTATTGGACCCCATTTGGCCCTCCAATCGCTCACCCAATCGCTCACTATCAGCCCTCATTTGCTCACTATTAGCCATCATATCGTCCTTCTGCAGGTTGAGGGACGCCTGCATTTGCGCCATAAATTGCTCCATGAGGGCCTGCATTTGGGCCATCCCTCCCACTTGTGCAGCGGTTGCGGCCGCCGCAGCCATGTGCGAGGCGCCATTTTGCGAACCTGCCGCCCTCACTGCTTCGCTCTCCTCTTGTCCCTCAATTTGGTCCTGGATCGACCCTGCCTCACTCTCCTCTACCGGAACCCAGCCGTCTTGATCCGCCATAGCGCGACTTTCAAAATTCGGGTTTTTATTTTTGTAAAACAAAATCAAATTTCGCCGTTAATAATTTCGAGCGAGTGAAGCGCGCTTCGGGTCCGATCTCACTCCTCGACACCAATTGTTACGGACACGACTTTAGATGTTGCTTGACCGAGCGGAATGGCCGCCGTGTTCGCACAGTTTACCCGATTCTTCCCCAACTCACCCGATTCCACTCGAACGTTGGCCGAATCGCGCTACGCTAAATCAATGAAGGAAAGGACACAACGGCTGGGATAAATGCAACGACACAAGGGGTACAGTTCTCAAGACCTCCGGAGGAGGATATAATTGGTGATGCAGAAACGGGTAGATTACACGGTAAGAGGTAAAGCACAGAAAAGATGGGCACTTAGACACAGTCTTATCGATCCCCGACAGACCACAGACAAACGGGACAAGACTGACTTACACGGGGATTGATGGCAGGGAAGGACAGGCAGTCGATAGCACAAGGTGCACCTTGGCTCAGGGGTAGAATCAACACGGTCCGGTCCAGAGATGCGGGGAGGTATTGTAGCGCTCGGAGGTGGCGTCTTCTCTCTCCAAGCTGAGGGCGCATCTGACGTCACCTCCCTCTTCCTGCGCATGCTCAGCGGGGAGTGACACGCCCTCGGCTCGTTAGCTCCGCCCCAGATGGAATCGGTCCGCCGCTTCTATTGGGTGCGGGGGGTTACCGGGCTCCGCCCTTGACGAGGAGCTGACAGCGAGCCCCTGCGTGGTAACCCCGTCGTAGCACATGTTCAATGGCGGCTAACCAAGCCGGAATGAGGACGCGCACTCCCCGCGCCGCCGCCGCTGTTGTTGTTGTTGTTGTTGTTGTACCATGAGGAAGAGCTGCGGGGAGGTATTGGGAGGTCCTAAACTTTCTAACGGTGCCATACAATCACATTCTGGTGCAACGAAGAGTCAGAATTAATGGAAACGAGTCCTTAACTGACATAGACTAAGAATAACTAGCAAGATGTCCTATAGTTGTCTACGTGAGATGCGGTGGACCTGGATGCGACATTTAATGGGGGAAATAGGGGGAGGTCGGGGCTACAGAGTGTTGTTTACAGAAAATGGGACTAGGGAATGGGGGATTGGGGATAGTTGGCTCTTTTCGCTCTTTCACGAGCCTCGATCTTGTATACAAAAAAAAAAAAAAAAAAAAAAAAAAAAAAATGGATGGAGGCCAATCTCATATCCGCAACAATATATATATATATATATATATATATATATATATATATATATATATACATATATATATATATATATATATATATATATACAGTGGAACCTTGACTTACGAGTGCACCAACTTACGAGTTTTCCGAGATACGAGCCGTCGCTCGGGCGGTTTATTGCTTTGAGATGCGAGCCGAGATCTGAGTTACGAGCTTACGCTACCCGCCACCAGGTGGGTTCCGGTCACGTGGTTATCTTGCCGTGCAAGTATCTCTGCCGTATATCGCTGCTGCTTTGTTTTCGCATTTTGGTTATTTTGGAAAATTTCTTAGTTTTAACCATGGGTCCTAAGAAATTGAGTGCCAAGGGAAGAGAGGATGATGTGCTTGGATATAAAACACGCAATCGTCGAAAAACATGAGCGAGGTGTGCGTGTTGTCGACTTGGTGAGGCGGATGTGAAGGCAGCTGAAGATTTTATTATAACTTTTGCCGAACTGATAGAAGCCGAACGATACATCCCCCAGCAAATCTTCAACTGTGACGAGACAGGGCTCTTCTGGAAAAAGATGCCGAGGAGGACGTATATAACGGCAGAGGAGAAGAGCATGCCAGGCCACAACTTGTTCAGAGTGCCGGCGATAGCTCGCCTTCTCTTTGTGGAAAACACGGTGAGATCCTTAACATCCAACAACTAATGGGACGCAAACGGGGCGCCCAGTTTAGCGGTACACA